>NC_057941.1:53939021-54001521 GCF_018555375.3 Anguilla rostrata
GGATTCAGCCCAAACAACGTCCACACCCCTATGCTCCTCCCCCTCTCCTATAAGGTACCGCCCCTTTCACACAGGCCACGCCCTTCCCCACCCAACTTACAAACAGTGCAACAAAAGTCAAACATCAGTCTCACCCTCCTCCCTCCTCTCCTGGTCTCCTTCCTTTCTCCTCCCTCTCCCTCCCTCTCTCCCCCTCCCCCTTGTCCTCCCTCTCCCTCCCTCTCCCCCTCCTTCCTCTCCCTCCCTCTCTCCCCTTGTCCTCCCTCTCCCTCCCTCTCCCCCTCCTTCCTCTCCCTCCCTCTCTCTCCCTCCTCCTCCCTCTCCCTCCCTCTCCCCCTCCTTCCTCTCCCTCCCTCTCTCTCCCTCCTCCCTCTCCCTCTCTCTCCCTCCTCCTCCCTCTCCCTCTCTCTCCCTCCCTCCCCTCCTGTTCTTCCTCCCTCTCTCTCCCCTCCCTCTCTCTCAGGTGGTGAAGTGCTCTCTGGGACTCACACACCTGTGTTTGCTGGATGAAAGTGGGCGTGTCTTCATGCAGGGCAGCAACAATCACGGGCAGCTGGGGACCGGAGACAAGATCGACCGACGAGAGCCCACTCAGGTACACACACTCACACGCACACACACACACACCACTCAGGTACACACACACACACACCACTCAGGTACACACACACACACACACACCAATAAGGTGCACACACACCACTCAGGTACACACACACACTGCTCAGGTGCACACACCTCACTCAGGTACACACACTACACAGGTACATGCACACCACTCAGGTACACACATTGCATGGCACACATACTGAACTGAAGCCTGTGTCCTCCTTCCTGAAGGTGGTGCTGTCCCTGACCCCAGTGGACGTGTGCTGTGGACTGAACCATTCTCTGGCCCTGCTGCGGGGGGAGACGGGAGAGAAGGAAGTGCAGGGCTGTGGGTGTGGTCGGGGTGGACGTCTCCCGGGCTGGGCCCAGGGGAGCCCCGTCTTCGTCAGGCTGAGTGTGAAGGTGAGCAGTAACACACCTGTGCCCCTGTCCCATCGCTCACCTGTGCACCTGCTCACCTGTACGCCTGCTCACCTGTGCACCTTCTCACCTGTGTCCCTGCTCACCTGTGTACCTGCTCACCTGTACACATGCTCACCTCTGCCCCTGCACTCACCTCTGCACCTGCTCACCTGTGTACCTGCTCATCTGAACTGCCCCTCACTTCCTTCAGGCACCACGGAGCACCCGTGCCCTCTGCTCCTCCAAGTACTACCTCTACCTGCTCTGTTGCCATGACATCGCGGAGCCCCTTCTGTTCCACACCCCCCCACCAGGGGCGGAGTCAGAGATGGAGGCTGCTGAGAGGGAGGGGCTTCAGAGGTGTCTATCTCAGCTGAGGGGGTGTGGCCATCTCTGGGAACAGCTGGCAAAGCTGAGAGAGGCTGTTCAGAGTCACATGACCCTTAGCTCTGCCCAAAAGGACTTCCTGGAGGAGGCCCTGTCCACAATGCAACAGGGCTCTTCTTCCACCACTGAATTCCAGCTTTAAAGATACAAACTCCCACCCTGCTCATTCAGTGTTCTCTAGCCACATGGTTTTGATACTGATTTAATAAAGTGGTACAATTTATTTTGTTAGCTGTCCAACATGAAAATACATGCCTGTAAAAACAACGTAATCACTATGACTCATGACCTTGACTTTGTGTCTTGATTTTCATAAATAAAGCACATTTACACTCTGGCAATGTGCTGGTCTGTCTGTGTTTACGCAACAAGTTCATAAGATGAAGACCAAACAAGTTTCTACAAACAAGGTCAGAAGCACAATGCCTACAATACAATATTGACCCTAATATTATGAATACACCGATCTGGAAAGGTGAATTTTACAAGGATACTAGTTTACGCTGTAGTGTCAGTAGGTGGCAGTAATTCACTTTCCAAACGTCAATTAGAGACAGGGAAATACAAATTCTCTTCCGCCTAACTTTTATTGTGCGTTTATTGCTGCAATACTAGCGTTTATTGTGCAGCTACTTTCGGATCTAGGATCACCATAATCACTCATTTTCTATTTTAATTTGAGACACGTACTGCGGCCCCAAATTATGAATCTCAACGCACCCGGAAGAGAAGGATGTTTGAACCTGTGAGGAGGGCACATTTTGAGTTCAATGTCATATACCTTTCCGGAAGTATTGTCATTTTCCATACGAGAACATGTGCTTGAGTTCGGGTTTTGGGTGCTTTTGGTACTGAAACGCCACTGGCGCCTCTTTTTAGCCATTTATTTTATTAGCTAATTACGTTCATGTTGCAGTTGTGTTACTGGTTACGGTTTTCGTAGTCGACGGCGGACACCCCGCTCTCCCGTCAATGCGTAAGTAGCCTATAAACTTCGTATTAACTGTGCAAATTATACTCCGAATTAAGTCTGCAAACTGCTTTGAATAGGTCTATATAATAGTGTGTGCTGGTAGCCAAGTTTGGCTAAGTGTAGGCCTCAATTTATTAATCAAGTCATCTTTTTAACGAGCTCGGAAGTAGGCCTAATGGCCGGAAAGGGTCATATGTGCTCTTCTGAGTTTGAATATATAAATACGTCCCCTTATTCAGAAAAACATCAGTGCTTACGCGTGGCAGTTTTGAGAAGTATTTTGTTTTTTATGGAAAATTGTATAGCCTAGCTGGGTGGGCTGATTTTATTTTCGGCAATGGGAGTATGATTTCTAGTCTTCTTGAAGTCAGAAATTTTCCTAAGTTCACGAACAGGAAAATGGCCGACATGTTTTGTGAACAGTTTTCATTTATGAATTGGTAGAAGAATAGAATATTGTAATTAGCCAGGTGAGATAAGGTCTGTCTTGGGATATTTGTTTCTGACTGCAGTCAAACTCAGTGTTCATGCAAGAGTTAAACCATGAAGACAAGGCTGAGCTGTTTCAGAACTTCTGCTCTTATTTAATCAGCTCAATCATCTGATTTAAGTGAGACCATATTGTTTTTACCGTGTACGATTGCCAAACTGTAGATCTCAATAGATCAATAGATAGAGGGGGTGTGCGTTTCTTTCCCTGTGGGCAGGGCCAACGGGTATTATGATTTTCACGATGTTTTCACAACATTGCTTGCCTTGGTCCAGACCTTTGAATCCTGCCCACTGCAGAAATGGAGTGTAACGAGTGTAACGAATAAAACAACGCAAGTGATTATTGTGTCTTGTTGTGTTTTGGCCGAGTGCGTGTGAAGTAGAGCGTATGTTTAACTGGTTTTTTGTTTGTTGAATGAAGCTGTTTGACTTTTGCGGATGTATTTGCGTGTTGGCCCAGCGTTAGCCCAGTAATTTGTTGACTGTTTGTTGATTCGGTGTTTGAGCTATAATGTTGTCTTTGACACAGCCTTGCTCCTGGTGTGTGTGTTTTCAGACTTGTTCATTTGAGGACTTTTTCTCACTTATTCCTCTGACTGTCTCTGGGGTCTGTGTTTGGCCTTCTGACAACTTTTGTTTTCTGTCCAGAGGAGCTGAACATGGAGCGTTGGTCAGGGTTCCAGTTCCCTTGAGATGGGTATTAGATAGTCGTGGGTCAGTACAATGAGGGACCCAGGTACACAGTACTACAACCAAATCTAAAAAGCCAAATTCACCATAGGTGTCAAAAGGCTGACACACCTGATGCTCCTGACAGAGGAACCAAAGCTGGTTAAATGGCTGACCTTGGATGACCTACAGACCGCAGTGCTGCCCTCTACCTCCTGCCTGTGTTGCTGGTGTCAGTTTTGAATGGTTTTCCTCCACTCAGCGAGTGTAGGTTTGCGTTGTTGACCTCGCTATTGCTTGTTTACTGAATGCTCTTATCGGACTTTCACACTTATTGAGTATTTGTGCCTTGGGCAGTTAATCTGAGCAGCTGGGCTTTACTTTGTGTAGCCTACTTAATTTTGGATGATCTTTCAATGCGTGTGTGTGAGTGCCTGTGTATGGCCATGTTGTGTGTGTGTGTGTGTGAGTGCCTGTGTGTGGCCATGTTGTGTGTGTGTGTGTGTGTGTGAGTGCATGTGTGTGGCCATGTTGTGTGTGTGTGTGTGAGTGCATGTGTGTGGCCATGTTGTGTGTGTGTGTGTGTGTGTGGTCACCAGTCACACTATACTGGCAGCCTGTGTTGTTCATTTCTGTACAATCTGTTCCGCACCTAGTGTAGCCATGTTCAGTGATTATTGCTTCATACCATTTTTAGAGTAACTATTTTCATGTAATCATCCCCTAGTCAATGTCATTTTGGGAATATTGATTGAGCTTGTAAAGATTATGGATGTATTGAGCACTGTTGTGGACATACCTTGTTTTGGTTGCAACTGTAAATTCATTACATCATTTTTTTCTGCCACCCTTTTCTTTTTTCTGAAATGATGGCCCTGTTTGAAGATTGCTCATTGTGATCTGGTGAAAGCAGTGATTCTGTGTGCTTATGGACTTGTCACAGCGGGTTATAGACAATGCATTAGAAGCTACTGTAAATTAGACAAACCTTTTTTGAATTTGCCAAAGAAAAGGAACATTCATTTGGCAAATGGTATGCATGTTACCACCTTAAATTTAGCAAGAGACCTTGTGATTCTAGAGGAATTAAAATTGTCTGTCTGAAGCGATTATTACTTAATTAAACAAAAACAAGTGATCAAGCGCTGCAGAAGGATTCTAAATGGTTGCCTCTGTTTGATTGGATGTGACTGGATTTAATTTGTGCTCCGTCTCGGGGTTAGCCTACTTTACACACGTAGCCTACGGTCTGGCAAATAGTTCCGCTGTCTAAATATCGTGCTGTAATAGTAGCTTTGGCTTCTAACAACCGATTTCCTGGCCGTTCAGGCGTAACAGAAAACATATGACTGATTTTTGCAACAGTTATTCTGGCCTGGTTTAAAGACAGATGTTGTAGCCGTATTACAGATTACACAGCCTACCGATGCAATACAATGCGAAAGAGTAGCGTTAGCATGCTTGTAAAATTGGCGAACAGAAACGTAAATCCCCTGAAGTGGGTGTGTGCTGTAGACACCGTATTAATCGGAATGTTGTTTAAAATAAGTAGAGGTTGGTTATTAATCATGCAGAACACGGAGAAACACGGAAGCGTAGGAGTGGCAGCAAAGTCTATGCGGCTCTCGGCGGTTCGTGCCGTCTGTGCCTCGTCCGCTGCCGTAGTTTGTGACGCGTTAAAAAACAATAACACGGACGTGTACGATTGGTGGCAATTGTTTTTATGTACCTTCTGATGTATCATGGAATTTTCCCGAAATTATCTAATAATAAAAAACAATACACAGACGGGCTCAATTAATATCTTACTGTGTTATTACTATGTTGTTGACATTATTTTAGTTGTCGGGATTGTTGGGAAATGGAGTCTAAATTTGCCGTCCCGTCACTGTGCGTTGTGTTTCCTACAACCACTCCCCCGACTCAAGCCGGCGTTCAGTATCGCTTCTCGGCCTTTTGGCTAAGATCAAGTGTAGTATCTGTTCTTATCAGTTTAATATCTGATACGTCCCCTATCTGGGGACCATATATTAAATTGATTTTTGGAACAGGGAGATGGAATAGGGGCTTGCTCCGTCCACTCCACGCATCGACCTGGTATTGCAGTACATCCAGGAACGGTGCACTCCCCACCCGGGGAAACATTTGGTTGAAAAGAAGGTGTTCTATCTGTGCTCATCATTAACATTGATTTGAGTAATTACTTTATTGCACGTAGAACAGAATTAGCTGCGAAGTGTTTCTACTTGCTATGACTGATGAATGCATTATATATGTTGGATATATAGCCTAGTAACTCTGTTTCGATTAAACATTTTTATAAAAAAACGCTGTGAAGCATATTCTACATGTGTATGTCGACTACAGGCTCTACCATTGTAACAGCCCAGGCTCAGAGAATATGGATTTATTTTTTGAGACTCGTTAAATCACAGATTTCCTTATGGTGGAACAAGTAAAACCACATTCTGGATTTTACATTTAAATGTTAAACCATTTATTTGTATTCATCATCATCACCATCATCATTATTATTATTTTTTTAAACAAAAACATTATTGAAAATGTAGGCTACATAATAGGTTTGCATGTAACAACTGATTGGCTTTTCATTAAATGGAAATCCTGTGTACGAACACATTTACAAGGTCTCACCCAACAACGTAATGTCATTTATTAGTTACGGCATTTGCCCGGTATCACTTGCAGTTCATTTATTGTCATCAATATACTATATCAATAAATTATTTACTGCGTTATTCTGTAGGAATAATTGATATCTGTTAAGAACGTTGGGCAACTTGGTACGTGCTTATTTTAGGGTAGTTTGGTGGAGACGAACAAATGTTCGTCTGTTTAACCTGTGGACAACGGCTAATAAGTCCAATTATATATTTAACATTTCTCTGAAGTTTTAGGGAAACGATTACCACTTGTCTCAAAACCCAGGTTCGGTCTGGTTTTCTAGGTGACTTCACTCTATCTGCCTTACCGGAAGAGTCTGCTAGAGGCGCTCGCGCCTTATAAACACGAATTCAGAGCCGCCAGTGCGTTTTCCCCTGATGTTACTACGTCCTGTTATGAAGAAGTCTAATGAAGATGAAATCAATAGTTTCAGTTTTTCCGTATTTTTGGATTATTAATATATTGAATTGTTGGTAGTCCGATAGTCAGTCCGTGTATTCTTTTAGGCAACGTGTCATGTTTCTGCGTTGAATTAAGCATTTGTTGTGCAGGCTGAGTCTATGTGCACTGCTTTATGGTTTTTTCGGGTTTGAGTTAAATTTTTCCCGGTGACATTATGACGCTTCAGCTGCTGCCGAATGGACGACTTTCTCTTTTAAAAGATGGGTTTATGTTGTTATGCCTAACGAGAACTGGACTGTTTTCCCGTGCCGAATAGTTGAATTTTAGCAAGCTGAAGCGAAGCAGGAGCGCCTAAATTTCGTGCGGTTTGTGCCTGGTCAGTTGCCGTAGATTACTGGAGTGACGCGTAAGAAGCAACAGCATTAACCAGTGTGATTGGTGGAAATAATTTTGTATTTACATTCTGATATATCGGGGATCTTTAAAAAATGTTGAAACAATTAACAGACGTAATCCGTTTCTTATGGATACCTCAATATGCCGTAATGCGCATGTCCAGCAACTGTACTCAGTTATCGGGATTGTTGGGAACTGGAGGCAAAATTTTCCGTCCCGTCACTGTGCGTTGTGTTTCCCACATCGACTCCCCCGACTCAAGCCGCGTTTCAGTATCGCTTCTCGGCCTTTTGGCTAAGATCAAGTGTAGTATCTGTTCTTATCAGTTTAATATCTGATACGTCCCCTATCTGGGGACCATATATTAAATTGATTTTTGGAACAGGGAGATGGAATAGGGGCTTGCTCCGTCCACTCCACGCATCGACCTGGTATTGCAGTACATCCAGGAACGGTGCACTCCCCCTTGACTGGTTGAAAAATAGTTCAAGTGATTTTAAGTTAGGTAGTCATTCATAGCTGTTATTTGCATTTATATAGGTATAATGTATGAGGATGTTGGGGAAAAAATATGTAAGTCTCTAGTAATTTTCAGGATTTGTGGAGAATTTACTTAAAATTACTGACTACTAAGGAGATTCTTAGAATTCCAATTTCTTAAAAAAAAAAAAAAAGAGTGAACGTTGAATCTGATTTATATTTTATAAGAGTTCTCAGTCGTTCTCCGATTCCTTCAAAATCCCAGGAGCATGTGCCCTTGTTTGTTCTGCCACAAGGGGCGCTCTTTCAGAGTTTGAGCCAGTTCAAAGTCTGCATTCTACAGTACCATGAAATGTATTCCACCGTGCTGGCCTCTCACACCCTTTCCCAAATGGACAGTGTTTAACTTCTACACAGAAAACCAAAACATTTTTTTAAATGAGAAAAAATAAAAACTATGCAGAAGTTTAGCTCTATGGATGTTTGTGAGTAACCGTGGCATTATATTTGGAAATAGAAAATTGCTGTTGAATTTTTTTGAATGTAAATATTTGTTGCGTTGAATGCCACAGAAATATTGGTCTCTAGACGTCCGTTGCAAGACGGTGAATGAAATGAAAGATTGATATAGCCTATTTACAACAGTGAAGAACAAAAGAGAGGACACTAGGAATTTATGAGTGATGTCATGATTATTAATTCAGTTACTTTACTACAAAGTTTGAACATGATAGATGTCACACTTTGACAGGGTTGCTCCTTCATGGTCCAGCCCAAAGCCAGTGTGTGTAGGAATGGTGGAAATAGCTGCCAGAACACTGCAGATTGTGCTGGCCAGCGGGCGATGGCTTTTGGGTGCCACTGACCCCTGATCTTCAGAAACACAAACTAAGAGAAGGAAAACCAGGCAAAAGGGAAATTTATTCCACAGGGAGAGAAATCTGGAGGTCATGACCCGGGAGTCCTAAGCCCCTGGTTCTGATTGGTTGTGATGTTCCCCTTGCTCTGATTGGTTATGCATTGCCCTGGCCCGGGCCCTTATTGGTGGGGCCTCTGGCCCGGCAGGGGCCTGAGCAGCCTGCGGAGCTGGGTCTCGCGGTCGTTGTGGCAGCCCAGGTGCGTGTTGGCGGTGTGGAAGGGGCTGGCGGGTCCGGGCGAGTTCCCGTCCTGGCGGTACACGGGCCCATCGCTCCACATGAGGTCGAAGCCGCCCACCTGGGTCTCCCGGCCCGTCAGGCGGCCCTCCATGTCCACCACGTTGAGCGTGTCCTCCAGCAGCCGGCACTTCAGCTCGTAGTCCTGCTGCGAGGTGGCGTTCAGCGAGGGCGAGGCGTTCACCTCGATCAGCCAGGGCTTCAGGCTCTGGGGCACAGGAGAGCTCCATCAAAAGAGCCGGTCAGGCCCAGTACCGGCCCAGAGGCACAGGAGAGCTCCATCAGAAGAGCCGGTCAGGCCCACCACTGGCCCAAAAACTAAACTAAAACTAAAGCAGGGGCCATCGGCCCCTAGGGTCTGCAGGACGCTTTCACCTTGAAATTTCACTCATTCATTCATTCTCTCACTTGTTTATTCATTCATTCGCTCGCTCGCTCGCTCACTTATTGATTCATTCGAGCACACATGGCCTTATGCGCTTTTACAGCAATGCCCTGTTAATGCCCCCCCAAGCAGCTGCAGCCTAAACCTGCATGTCTTTGGTCTTCTGACATCTGGTTCAGCCTGAGGGACCCCGAGATGAGTTAACTGTGCAGCATGCTGCTTTAATTGATCAGTGAATTTCAGCTATTGAGTTATTGAATGAAAATAGTCAAGTTGATATGGGTCCACTATTCAGCCTGAGCTTGAATGTCTAAATGAGTCTGCAAGCAAGGTACAGCCCCCGCCAATTTAGATCCAGTATGAGTGAATATTTGTAGCTAATGGGGGAAATAAAGCCTGAATATATTAATGAAAGTTTACCTGGCTCTTCCATGACCCTTGACCCCCCTCTCTCTCTCTGTGGAACTGAACCCTTCCCTCTGCAGGTGCAGGTACCTGGTCCAGGATGATGTCGTAGCCGTACGGTGCGGTGTGGTGTGCGTACCTGGTCCAGGATGATGTCGTAGCTGTACGGTGTGGTGTGGTGTGCGTACCTGGTCCAGGATGATGTCGTAGCTGTACGGTGCGTGTGGTGTCGTACTGGTCAGGATGATGTCGTAGCTGTACGGTGCGGTGTGGTGTGCGTACTGGTCCAGGATGATGTCGTAGCCGTACGGTGCGGTGTGGTGTGCGTACCTGGTCCAGGATGATGTCGTAGCCGTACGGTGCGGTGTGGTGTGCGTACCTGGTCCAGGATGATGTCGTAGCCGTGCGGTGTGGTGTGCGTACCTGGTCCAGGATGATGTCGTAGCCGTACGGTGCGGTGTGGTGTGCGTACCTGGTCCAGGATGATGTCGTAGCTGTACGGTGTGGTGTGGTGTGCGTACCTGGTCCAGGATGATGTCGTAGCTGTACGGTGCGGTGTGGTGTGCGTACCTGGTCCAGGATGATGTCGTAGCTGTACGGTGCGGTGTGGTGTGCGTACCTGGTCCAGGATGATGTCGTAGCCGTACGGTGCGGTGTGGTGTGCGTACCTGGTCCAGGATGATGTCGTAGCCGTACAGTGCGGTGTGGTGTGCGTGCCTGGTCCAGGATGATGTCGTAGCCGTACGGTGCGGTGTGGTGTGCGTACCTGGTCCAGGATGATGTCGTAGCCGTACGGTGCGGTGTGGTGTGCGTACCTGGTCCAGGATGATGTCGTAGCCGTACGGTGCGGTGTGGTGTGCGTACCTGGTCCAGGATGATGTCGTAGCCGTACGGTGCGGTGTGGTGTGCGTACCTGGTCCAGGATGATGTCGTAGCCGTACGGTGCGGTGTGGTGTGCGTACCTGGTCCAGGATGATGTCGTAGCCGTACGGTGCGGTGTGGTGTGCGTACCTGGTCCAGGATGATGTCGTAGCCGTACGGTGCGGTGCGGTGTGCGTACCTGGTCCAGGATGATGTCGTAGCCGTACAGCTCGAAGCAGTGCTTGTCGTTGATGATGACCTTCTGCACGCTCTGCAGGCTGCGGATGAAGACGTTGTCCATCTCGGCGAAGAGCGTGTCGGCGGCGGCGGCGCCGTGCCGCGCGCACAGGAAGCGGCGGAGCTGCCGCAGCCCCCACTTGCAGCCGCGCTCGTGGTCGTAGGCGGGCGCCGTGCGCTGCACCGCCACGTTGGTCAGGTGGGCGTGCTGGTCGTCGATGCTGCTGAGCGAGAAGCGCGTGGCGGAGAAGCGGGCGAAGCCGTCCCGGTACAGCCACGCCCGCAGCGGCAGGTAGGACGTCACCAGCACGTACACGCGCAGGTCGAACTTCCTGCCGCCGATCAGGTAGGGGTCCTCGATGTAGCGCTGCGCCACGTAGCTCTCCACCTGCGCCTCCTCGCGCGCCTCCTCGGCCCGCCCGCGGTCCCGCCGCCAGTCCGTGATGTCCTTCAGCTTGCGGAACAGGAAGATGCCGCGGCCCTGCGACCTTGCCGCCGGCTTCATGATCCAGGTGCTGCCGGGGCAGCGGCGGAACTCCTCCACGAACAGGTGGTACTCGCTGGGCAGCTCCAGGGTGCAGGGGAAGAAGTCGCAGCGGGCGGCCTCGGCCACGCTGGCCTCGCGCTCCAGCTGCTTGCGATGCCGCTTCAGGTTCTTCACCATCAGGTTCTTGCGCGTCAGCTCGTAGTGGTTGCGGAAGTGGCAGATGCGCACGTGGTCCTCCAGGTAGCTGTGGCCGTAGTTGTCCCGCAGCCAGCCCGTCTCGCACCAGTTGAAGTCCCAGTCCTCGTCCCGGCCCTCCAGCCAGCCCGGGCGCTGCCGCAGGACGTCCTGCAGCGTTTTGGTGGGTGGGCACTTGTATCGCACGTAGCCCCGCCCCTCGCCCTCCCTCCGCTTAACGTTGCCATAGGCAACCTTGGATCCTGCAGCCTGATCTCAGTGTATAAAAAAAAAGTTACTTGCTGGAAAATGTTCTGTAGTTTCATTCTTCCATTTTCTCTTCTAATATTCAATTGAAACAATAAAGCATAATAATGTATGTCATAATGTGTGTGCTTCTTGATAATTTGGCAAGATAAATATGAATGTTTCACAAAATATTGTTTTGCACGTATTGGAGTTTCTACTAAGAAAATAAGTGTGAGCATGTCTGATAAATGTATTAGCCCAGCAAGCAGACTGTCATGCAGTGCTGGATAAATATGCAATTATTCATCAATTAATCCTTCACGAAAGAATTACTTTCAGTACATAGTTTTAATACAAAACTTTCTTTGTTAATAATCGGTTTTGTTCATTAAAAAAAAGTGTCATGTCAGGGTTAGGTAAAAGAAATAGGATAAGGAATGTCGATTGCTAAACCGTCGTAACGTTACCTTATTTTTTGACATTGTCGTCTTCAGTCACTTATGCCAAGGAAACTCTACCTGCGGTGCCGCGCGCACAGTGGATGTGTCGCCGAGCTTTCTGGGAGGACATAATAAACGCGACCCTACTGTGACGTCAGAAAGAGCTGGTGTTCCGTGTTGCTAATAAATCCAGCCACGGGACTTCGCCACTGTTCTTTCTGTAAACTTAACCGTCGGACTTGCGAATGGCTGTTGTTTCCCGTAGTTTAAAAATGCAGTGCGATACCAAGCTGTAGCCTACATTTTACCGACTGGGGGCGAGTGGGTTTTTCGATATCCGTCTGTCAAACATAGAAAATCGCAAGGAATATATTCATAATCATGACATATCTATTGGTAGGAAACCGCTGTTTTGTCCTCAAGTCGTTCATCCGCTGTTCTAGCGTATTTGTCCGTTGGGTAACCCGATAAGCGCGTGGAAAAACGGTGCACGGTACACAGTAGCGTTTCCAGGACAACTAGCGGATACTCGGAGTGAATATTCCGTGCCTACTTTAGTGCTGAGTGCGTATGCTAGCTCACATGATATAATAACCAAAAATACTAAATTCATGCCTTTTAAAATATGGCTTTTTTTTGTTGGGAGGGGGAAAAAACGGCTTTTAAAGAAGCTGGTAATTATTTCGTTTTATTTTTACTTAGGAGTAGAAAGATAAATAATAAATGAATAAATTAGACTTAAATAGAAAGTAAAAACTAATATTCATTTTTAGTCTAATGCTTTTGTGGAACAGCACTGGGAATTTGATTGGAGTGATGTGCTTTGGACTTTCTAGCCACTCACGTCAGTGGTGTGCTTATCGTTGGAAGGGGGCTGTTGTTGAAAAGAATGTGAATATGTTTGGTAAAATAAGGTGGTGGGTCTTTTATATTGTGGAGCTGCTTTGAATCTACTGGTACTATGACACTTGCTAATGTCAACGGAATTATGAACTACAGCAAGTGCAAAGACATTTTGTGCTATAATTATTACTGTATTTGGTTATGCTAGTTTCAGCTGGTGTGTGTTTAGTTTCTGCACCAGATTTATTGCCAGGAACTGGGATTAATTAAGATGCTTAATATTTAATTTTAATCTGACTTTATTGGTTTCTATGGTTTCCGTGGTAACTCACCATGCAGAAGGAGGGAACCAGTTTGGTGTTCTGCAGAATTCTGAAATTTTTCATCACATAATCTCTTTCCGAGTCATTTATCTGAATTCCACAGGTTGAATTTAGACAGGTGAAATACAGCCCTTCGTGTTGAGGTCCTGAAGCATGAATGTATGAAACTCTTAATATAATAGTCTCTCACCCACTAATGCTTCTCACGCTCATCAGAACGTAAAGCAACGGTCTGGTGTTTCAGTTCAGTAAGAATAAACCGCGCGCTGACTGAACCCTGTAGCAGTGCTTATATATTTCTGTTATATTTCCATGTTTGTGTAGGGAAGTGTTTAAATGCTTTCAACGCATGTAATATTGCAGTTATTGTAAAGGTGAATAGAACTGGAAGCCATTTGTGAGCCTTGACTTTTTGTAGGAATGGAGAGCCATGGATTCAAACACTCAAAACCTCCAGTAAGTACTCTGTTCTGGACGCAAATAACTTTTAAAAAATATATTTAATGCAAAAAAAATTGACACATAAAATGGACACACAGGCAGATATAATAAAAAGTGGTTGTATATGAATATTTGCAATAATGTTGATAATACTAAAGGCATATAAAAATTGTTTCCAGTTCATGATGTGAATCATAGTTCACTGTTTGTAGGAGTGCTGGGGTCAGTCCAGTGTGTTGGCTCATAATGGGAAAGGCTGGGATCCTGGCATTGGGGAGCTGATCGCTGCAGTGCTGGCTCTTTCCAGGAATACTGACTCCAGCGTTTCTGTGAGGCAGATGCTTCACATCTCCAGTTTCATTCCTCAAATTCCCCAGGAGACTCCCCCGCACCCTGCCGCCCCAACCCCCTGCACCTAGCCCCCCCCGCCCCTGAACCTAATACCCCCCCCCCCCACCCCTGCCCCCTGCACCTAGTCCCCCCCCGCCCCCACAAACCCCACTCCTCCCAGGAGAGTTCAGCCAATCCCCACCCTGTGCTGTGGAGAGCAGTCGTTTGAAACAAGTCAGTGATGGACAGTTCAGTGTTTCCAGCTGTTAGTGGGTTCATCTCCCATCTCCAGCACACACACACACACACATACGCCACGCACCACACGCACATACGCACAGCACACACGCACTCTCACACCTACACGCACGCGCGCACACACACACACACACACACACACACACACAACGCACGCACAGCACACACACACACACACACACACACACACTCTCACACATACGCGCACGCACACACACACGCGCACACACACACACATTCTCTCTCACACACACACAAGCACGCACCCCTACCCCCCTTCTCTCTCAGACCCAGACGCTGCCCTTGCCGGCGCTCTCTGGCGCCCCCTGGCTGCAGCAGGGCAGGCCGCGGTGGCGGGCGGCGGGCAGGTTCTTGTAGACGGCGCGGCTGTAGGGGATGAAGCAGAGGCCCAGCTGCAGGTGGCGGGCCAGGCGGCAGTATGCGGCCAGTGCCAGCACCAGCAGGGGCGTGACCAGCAGGAAGCCCACCACCAGCAGCGCCACACACCCGCCATCGCTCAGCAGGTCTGAGCACAGCTCCGCCGTTCCATGGGGGCGTACCTGGGGGGCGAGGGGGGGGGTGGGGGGGGGGGGGTTTAGGGTTCAGTTTCAAATTCTGTGCATCCTATGGAATTAGCTGCAGGTTTACAGCCCCCCCCCCCCCCCGGCACACCACCCAGGTCACCTAGGCAACCACCCCAATGAGTTCATTATTGCATCTTATAATGAAATATTAGCAACATTTCTCCTGTACGTCTGTCAGATTGCACACACACAAGCACACGCATGCACACACACACACACACATACTCTCACACATTCTCTCACACACACACTGTGATACACTCTCTCACACATTCACACGCGCGCACACACACACGCACGCACGCACAGTTTACCGTGGAGTGGCAGAGGAAGCCAAAGGTGACCATGAGGATGGCGGGTGTGAGTATGAGGCAGAAGATGGCAGCTGCCAGGGCCAGGTTGAGGGAGGCGATGACCATGTTCTGCGCAGTCACCAGCACCGAGCACGCCCAGCAGTCCAGCGAGCTGCGCAGCTCCGCAGCCGGCTCCGCCCCCCCCGCGGCCGAGTATGGTGGGGGCACCACCGCTCCCGCCCCCCCCGCCGGCGTCGCCGTGGACGCGGCCGAGTTCGTGTGCTGCAGGTGGGCGTGGTTCGGGCTCGCCTCGTTCCCCTCCCCCGAGAGCTGAGGCTGAGCGGGGCCCCTCTCCAGAGTCCCGCCCCTTTCCATGGCCCCGCCCCTTTCCATGGTCCCACCCCTTTCCAGAGTTCCGATCCTTTCCATAGTGCCTCCCCTGCTGATACTCATTCTGTATGGGGGGGGGCATGAAACAGACAGAAGGAAAGGAAAGAATTTAACAGATGTTACTTGACAAAGTCGGACCTTTTGGGAAAATTTTGTTGAAATCTGCGGTTGTCATGGATTCAGGATTCTCAGCTGAGCTGCTTTACCAGTTTAACCCCTGAGCCCTACCTGTTTAAGCTGTGTGGCATTTGGCAGGTCTATTTTAAGCTTCACTTTGCAAGAAAAACAACTTCGAGTGACAGGAAACACCCCCCTCCTTCCCAGAATGGGTGAGAGTTTGAACAATAGGCAGGAAGTGAGACGCAGGAAATGACTGCACTCTGACCTCTGACTGCTGACATTTCTGTCCCTAAGGTGACAGCTGTGCACAGGAATGTTGGGGACCTGGAGTGCCCCCCCCAAACAGCAGCCCCAAAATGGCCACCATATTCTGCTATAGGCTTTTGGCTTAGGGATTTCTGTAGAATGTTGTTTATTATTAATGCTTATTATTTATGGTGCTTCTTATTTATTTGTTAAACATTGTACATTATTTATGAGGTTATAGGAGGATGTGCTTCTGTCCAGGGCAGCTGGCATCCAGCTTCACACATTTATAGACCTCTGAGCCACTCAGTCGTGCTCAGAAATTCAGCTGTAGTTGCCCCACATGCGAATCGGCTGCTCACTTTATAAACTTTTGTCTGCCGCCCCTACAGAGCAGAGTCCAGTAAAGATTACAGTAGAATTCCTTCCCTCTGTGACATCACAGGCCCAGTTAGAGCAGAAGCCAGCCAGCGTTGTTTGTGACATCATACAGGAGAAAATTCATTGACCAGAGTATGACATCACAAAGCCCAAGACACAATGGCCCGCCCACATTACTATGCTGGTTTTTCAGAGTCTAAATGGTGTCATGAGGTACACAGACTACATCTCCCTGTACATATGTAGGGCTGTCTGCCCGCTGTGGAGACTTTCCTCACGACAAAAACAAAAAAAGAAGTAAATCTCAAGTATTATAGTCTTGTATTCAGACTTAAAATCTTATTTCTGTTACTTTTTTGCTAAATAACACAAAAATAATGTCAATGAGGTGAGACAGTTTGACTTATTTCAAGATTTGCCCAGGGGGTAAGAAATTTTTATTTTCAAACAAACAGTAGCTAAGTAAAAAGTAAGTAAAATAAGGTTTTAAGTCTCATCACAAGACTAAAGCACTAAGACTGACTCTTTGTAGTGCTGAAACGTGCATCCATCTGAGAATCCAGACTACGATTTCAACAAACCAGCCGCCCTCGTTTTGCCCAAAGACTTGTCCCGCAGAACGATCTCTCCTAAAGCCCCTTGAATGTAAAGAATGTCTGCATCGTGCTCCTGCGGTCGCTGGAGCCGAGATAAGGGCGTGTTTGCAGTGCAGAGCGAGCTCTGTTCCGACTCAGAGGCTGCTGGTTTGAGACCCTGATGGGGGGCATTGCAGTTGTAGATACCAAAGCTGAATTGGTTCAGTAAGTGTCCAGCTGTATAAATGGCTATGAATGAGAGCATTTGCTGGCCAAATTTAAAAGCTCTTCGCCCCTCAGTTAAAAAGAAGTCTTGCTTTACTCACTGTGTGTCCAATCTGTCTTCCCTTCTTCTGCTCTTCTCTCTCTCTGTCTCTCGCTGGGGTCCCGCTCCTCCTGTTGGGTGCTGGGGTGTCGGGGTGCAGTGTGAGGGCTGATGGGGGGGAGGGGGGGTGAGGAAGAAGCTGCAGATCCTTCTCTTCGTGGGTTTGGGCGCAGTTTTGGGTTATAGGGGCGAGCGTGTCTGTGGGCTCTGTGTGCCGCTGCTGGTCTGGGGGAGCTGATCGCATGCAGCTGGGACGTCTCTCTCCCTCTCCCTCGCTCCCTATCTCTCTCCCTCTCTCTTTCCTTCCTCCCTCCCCCTCTGTATCTCGTTCTTCTCTGCTCCCTCCACCCTCTCTGGGGTCAGCAGTTGGGGGTGGGGGGGTGGGGGGGTCTGTTGGCCCTGTAGAGGGATGTAATGCTCAGGGTGTGGGGCTGGACAGAGTGTTTATTTAAGGAGAACCATGAGTCCCCCCCCTTTTAAAAGCCATTTAAAACCACAGCAGCTGCCAGCCCAAACAAACTAGCCGTCTGATCGCAGGACAGGGAACTGTGTCTGATAAGACTGTCTCTCTGTCTTTAAGGGCAGGAGTAGGACTGTGGGAGATCTGTATTTAGGGCTGTGATTATTGAGTGGTTAGTGGGGACAGATATTCAGGGGTGTGATTAGTGGGGATAGATATTCAGGGGTGTGATTAGTGGGAATAGATAGTTATTGAAGTGTTTCTTGTTCTCTCTCCAGTGGTGGGATGACTGTAATGGGCTTCATCATGTGGGTAGCTGAGTGGTGGGAGGGTCTAGGCTGAGTGGTGGGAGTGGCTAGGCTGAGTGGTGGGAGGGGCTAGGCTGAGTGGTGGGAGGGGCTAGGCTGAGTGGTGGGAGTGGCTAGGCTGAGTGGTGGGAGGGGCTAGGCTGAGTGACAGATGCATGCTGCCTGTATGCATTTCTGTAGGTTGGGATTGTTATTCAGCTGTGGCAGGCACTGGCAGGCACCAGCCCTTTCCCACACTGGTGATAAAAGCATACTGTATGTACACACACACACACTAACACATGCATGCACACACATGCACACACACTAACACATGCATGCACACACACACACACACATGCACACACACTAACACATGCATGCACCCGTACACACACATGCATGCACACACACTAACACATGCACGCACACATGCACACACACTAACACATGCATGCACCCGTACACACACATGCATGCACACACACTAACACATGCATGCACCCGCACACACACACACACACACACACACGCACACATGCACACACACTAACACATGCATGCAGACACACACACACTAACACATGCATGCACCCGCACACACACACACACACGCACACGTGTTTCTCATGCGCAGGTGTGTGTTTCTCATGTGCAGTTGTGTGTTTCTCATGCGCAGGTGTGTGTTTCTCATGCGCAGGTGTGTGAGTTAGCGCTGTGGACTCAGACGTATGAGAATGGGAGGGTCTGCCAGAGTGATGAAGCTTCAGTTAGTGCTGATATTCAAGGCAGTTTTCTGGTTTTCAGTCTGTTCTTCTTCTATGGGTGAAACACTTACCCCCCCCCCCCCCCCACGCCGCGTATCCACGCAGTGCGCGGTGCCAGTGTGACGGGGGTGGGGGGTGGGGTTCCTGTCCTTAGGATCAGGATATCCTGTGCGTCTGTCCAGTGGCATCCAACCCCCCACACTGCCAAACCTCTCATAGTCCTGCCTGCCTTCTGACACACACACACACACACACACACTCATTCACACACACACACTCATACATGCATTCATACACATAACTGAATACACTGCATAGCACTGTGTATGAATATCAAAATGCTTTATTAATATTAGTCTTGGTAATGTCACACAAATTCACAAAGTGTTGAAGTCACATCCAGCTCAGTTTTCCATGTGAACAGTGCAGTTGAAATGGAAACCATTGTCAACAGTATTTTTGCCAAAAGAAAACACTTTTTTTTTTTATGAAAAAGAGGAAAAAAAAAGAGAGAACCCCATAGTCTCTTGACAAAAACAAGTGTAAAAAGAATAACAATAATGATAAACATCACAATTTAATAGTTCAGACCAAAAAAACGAAACCACATTTCATCCCGTTAAAAAGGTGTTGTCGCTGCTGCTGTCTATCAGTACAGACACTGTTCTATTCATTCAGCTCACCATCCGGTAAAGGAGTAGATTTATATCTATAAATAATCTGTATATACTGGGAGGGTAGTGGGGTTTAAGCACCATTAGAAACAACCCCCCACCCTGCCCCCTTCAAATATTACACCAATAATACAACAATAGAAAACCTTTAATATCTCTGTTAACCCTAATTAAAAAGGAAACATCAATATCCAATAAATACAAAAAACAGAAAAATATAAATACACCATTTACATTTACAGTTTTTTAAAACCTAAAAACCAGAAAAAGAACAACAAACCCATGATGAGGTAACATAAAGAAAACTGAGTGTACTAATAACAGTAATAATTCAGTAATGAAAGTTAATGAAATGTAAAGATTTTAAAAGATTTTAGGATACAAAGGTACAAAAAATGTTGTCATTTTCAGACTGAATTAAGATTGTGGAAAAACAAATTACGACTGTCAGATTCACAGAAACAAACTGAAATATTTAAAAACCCGTATGTTTGGAAACTTGAAACAATTGGTTTTCTTAAAATTAATGCTGTAGAAAAATGTATTAGCCTCTGTAATCAGTATTTTCATTAAATACAAGTTTCAAGGCAAATGTGGTACATTTAGTTCATTAAAAAAAACAATAAATTAAAATGAAAATAAATAAAAATAGCACCTCATGAGAAATACATGTACAAAATTCAGTCCCCCCCCCCCCAGAAAATGAAAAAGAACAAAACCCATGTGATCAACTCTCCCAGCCAGTCATGTAATTCCCATAATACACTTCCTGGTTCATAGACTAATCTCTAAATTTGTCACAGGTTGTAGGGTATTTGGTTTGCATGGAACCTTCCATAGCACAGCACCTTAAGGGTTTGAGTGTGAGCAGCTTCCAGCCATTTTAACTGCTTTTCATCAGCAGTGTGTGATGGTTTCCAGTTGGGTTGTTGCATACAGTTTTCCAGCGCTTTTAGTGAGTGAAATCAGTCTAGTCTTTCAGTGGCCAGGTCCCCCAGACAACCAATTAGCACCCGGTGCAGAAGGAAGACGACAGTGACCTGGAGTTTGATTGGCTGATGTAGTACAGTAATGTAAACACATTTCAGTAAACAGAGTTTTGATTGGCTGCTCAGCAGTAGCAGTAGTTGTGTCGAACAGGAGGGACTCGGTGGGAGTTTTGGTTATGGCTGCCCGTGAGTGACCTCATCGAGAGCTGGGGGGCGGAGCCTGATGAAGAGAGAAATTAAACAATGTGCTCAGTTTACTCAACCTGGAAATAGTGTGTGTGCATGCAGGTGTGTGTGTATATGTGGAGTGTGTGCATCAGGTGTGTGTGTGTGTCTCACCAGGGTGAAGGTGTCGTATGTGCTCATCAGGTGCTCGATGCGGTACTGCTCCAGTGTATGTGTGTGTGTGTGTGTGTGTGTGTCTCACCAGGGTGAAGGTGTCGTATGTGCTCATCAGGTGCTCAATGCGGTACTGCTCCAGTGTGTGTGTGTGTCTCACCAGGGTGAAGGTGTCGTATGTGCTCATCAGGTGCTAGATGCGGTACTGCTCCAGTGTGTGTGTGTGTGTGTGTGTGTGTGTCTGTCTAACCAGAGTGAAGGTGTCGTATGTGCACATCAGGTGCTCGATGAGGTACTGCTCCAGTGTGTGTGTGTGTGTGTGTGTCTCACCAGGGTGAAGGTGTCGTATGTGCTCATCAGGTGCTCGATGCGGTACTGCTCCAGTGTGTGTGTGTGTGTGTGTGTGTGTGTGTGTGTGTGTCTAACCAGGGTGAAGGTGTCGTATGTGCACATCAGGTGCTCGATGCGGTACTGCTCCAGTGTGTGTGTGTGTGTGTGTGCGTGTGTCTCACCAGGGTGAAGGTGTCGTATGTGCTCATCAGGTGCTCGATGCGGTACTGCTCCAGTGTGTGTGTGTGTGTGTGTGTGTGTGTGTGTGTGTGTGTGTCTAACCAGGGTGAAGGTGTCGTATGTGCACATCAGGTGCTCGATGCGGTACTGCTCCAGTGTGTGTGTGTGTGTGTGTGTGTGTGTGTGTGTGTCTCACCAGGGTGAAGGTGTCGTATGTGCTCATCAGGTGCTCGATGCGGTACTGCTCCAGCACCACCACGCCGGCCAGGCTGGGGCTCAGCTGAGAGGCGCAGTCCTCACAGTGCACCATGTAGCTCTTCCTGGAGCCGCTCTCGCTCGTCACAAACAGCAGGTCGAACACCTCCACCTACAGGCAGAACGCATGTTAGCGCGTGGCTAACTGGGCGGAGTTACATAGGGGCTAAAGGGGCGGAGTTACACAGGGACTAAAGGGGCGGGGTTACACAGGGGCTAAAGGGGCGGAGTTACACGAGGGCTAAAGGGGTGGGGTTACACAAGGGCTAAAGGGGCGGAGTTACACAGGGACTAAAGGGGCGGGGTTACACAGGGGCTAAAGGGGCGGAGTTACACGAGGCAAAGGGGGGTTACACAAGGCTAAAGGGGCGAGGTTACACGGGGCTAAAGGGGCGGGGTTACACAAGGGCTAAAGGGGCGGAGTTACACAGGGACTAAAGGGGCGAGGTTACACAGGGACTAAAGGGGCGGAGTTACAGAGCCCTAAGGGGGTGGGTTTGGAGAGCTCTAAAGGGGTGGGGTTACACAGGGGCTAAAGGGGCGGAGTTACAGAGCTCTAAGGGGGTGGGTTTAGAGAGCTCTAAAGGGGTGGAGTTACAGAGAAGCTAAAGGGGCAGGTATGGGGGCTCCAGAGGGGGGTTTGGGGGCTCTAAAGGGGCAGATTTTGGGGCTCCAGAGGGCAGGGTGGTGAACTCACATCACACTCGTTGCAGTAGTACGCCGGCTCGTCTTTCACACGACTCTGATATGAGATCTTCTTTCCCTTGGCAACCAGCTGGTCCCTTAGAACCTGGATATGCTTCATAGACTGCAGGAGGCAGTGTCTGAGAGGGAGGAAGGGAGGGAGGAGAGAAAGAGGGAGATATAGAAAAATTGTATTTATTACAGTAATAATCCATTTCTGCATGCACACACGCACGAACGCACTCACTCACTTGATGAGCTTGTGTGTATCGGGGTCTGTGATCTTGATGGTCCGGGCCATGTTCCAGCTGACGTGTATCATGGGGACGATGGACTTGACCTTCTTCACCTGGTTCCACTCGAAGCGCTCCAAGGCCAGTTGGAACTGGTGGGCTGCAGGCACAGGGGACAAACCTGCTTCCAGACTGTTACACACCTGCGTCGTGGGGACCAGGTATAAACCTGCTTCCACACTATTACACACCTGCGCCCTGGGGACCAGGTATAAACCTGCTTCCAGACTGTTACACACCTGCGCCCTGGGGACCAGGTATAAACCTGCTTCCACACTGTTACACACCTGCGCCCTGGGGACCAGGTATAAACCTGCTTCCAGACTGTTACACACCTGCGCCCTGGGGACCAGGTAAAAAACCTGCTTCCACACTATTACACACCTGCGCCCTGGGGACCAGGTAAAAAACTTGCTTCCACACTGTTACACACCTGCACCCTGGGGACCAGGTATAAACCTGCTTCCACACTGTTACACACCTGCGCCCTGGGACCAGGTATAAACCTGCTTCCAGACTGTTACACACCTGCGCCCTGGGGACCAGGTATAAACCTGCTTCCAGACTGTTTCACACCTGCACCCTGGGGACCAGGTAAAAAACCTGCTTCCACACTGTTACACACCTGCACCCTGGGGACCAGGTATAAACCTGCTTCCACACTGTTACACACCTGCACCTTCAGACTTACCGTACTTGCAGTTCATTTATTGCAGTACTCACAGTTGATTGGCTGTAATGTTATTGTGATTGGCTCTTGTCCTGCAGTACTCACAGTTGATTGGCTGTAATGCCAGGGATTGGCTCTTGTCCTGCAGTACTCACAATTGATTGGCTGTAATGTCAGTGATTGGCTCTTGTCCTGCAGTACTCACAATTGATTGGCTGTAATGTCAGTGATTGGCTCTTGTCCTGCAGTACTCACAGTTGATTGGCTGTAATGTCAGGGATTGGCTCTGGTCCTGCAGTACTCACAGTTGATTGGCCCCACGTTCCAGGCGATGTTGTTGCACCAGCCCACGGCCTGGACCCAGTGCACCGTCCCGGCGTTGATCCACACCAGGTCCCCCGGCCGCTGGATGAAGCGGTACACTGGGATACCTACCCGGTACAGGTCCTCCAGAACCGGCCACCAGGACCCGGTCAGGTAGTCTACGCCGTGCCTGAGGGACGGCACTGCGTCATCCCTCACACCTCAGAAACCACACACCCCAGAAACCTCACACCTCAGAAACCACACACCCCAGAAACCTCACACCCCAGAAACCACACACCCCAGAAACCACACACCCCAGAAACCTCACACCCCAGAAACCACACACCCCAGAAACCTCACACCCTAGAAACCACACACCCCAGAAACCACACATCACAGCTTACTGCACACATGATGGTGTTCAGACCATAGAAAACTACATTAGTTGATTATTATGTTTGGGGAGATTTCCCAAGCAACTGAAGTGCTTCTGATTTGTCTGATCCATATGCATAGCAGGGTGTTCTGATTGGCCATTTCCAGGACACTGTGATTTGACTATCTCAATATGTGTAGCAGAAGAATAAGATTTGCTCACTTCTCACAGAAGTCGCTGATGGCCTCCCAGTAGTTCTCGTGGACAGCGAACCACTCGCAGTCCCCCGGCCCAATGTTAATGTTCACAGAACAGAAGTTATTATTCTCCTGGTGCCCTGTGGAGGAGAGCACAGACCAGTCCCACACGAGCCTAATACACCCTCACTGACACACACACACACACACACACTCTCACTGACACACACACACACACACACACACACACACTCTCACTGACACACACACACCCTCACTGACACACTGTGGAGGAGAGCACAGACCAGTCACACACGAGCCTAATACGCCCTCACTGACACACACACACACACTGACACACACACACACACACACACCCTCACTGACACGCACACACACTCACTGAAACACACACACACACACACACACACCACACACACACACACACACCTCACTGACACACACACACACACACCACACACACACACTCACTGACAACACACACACCACACACACACACACACACACACACACA
This sequence comes from Anguilla rostrata, assembly GCF_018555375.3. Classification (NCBI taxonomy): domain Eukaryota; kingdom Metazoa; phylum Chordata; class Actinopteri; order Anguilliformes; family Anguillidae; genus Anguilla; species Anguilla rostrata. Next base: position 53,963,360 of record NC_057941.1, read on the forward strand.
CACTCACTGACAACACACACCACACCTCACTGACACACTGTGGAGGAGAGCACAGACCAGTCACACAAGTCTAATACACCCTCACTGACACACACACACACACTCACTGACACACACACACATCTCACTGACACACACACACACACCACACACCGCACACCGACAAACACTTGGACGGAACACAGACCATCACACACGAGCTAATACGCCCTCACTGACACACACACACTCACTGACACACACACACACTCTCACTGACACACAGACACACACACACACACACACTCTCACTGACACACAGACACACACACACACACACACTCTCACTGACACACAGACACACACACACACACTCACTGACACACACACACTCTCACTGACACACACACACACACACACACACTACTGCACACACAACACGACACACACACACACACACACACACACACACCACACACACACACACTCACACACACACACACACACACACACACACACACACTCACTGACACACACACACACACACACGCACCTGGCGTGCGGCTCCCGGGGACCTTCATGTAGAGCTGCACGGTGTTCATGCCCAGGATGGTGTGGCCCACGTGACTCAGCATGTTCCCGCTGGAGGACACGCGCATGAAGGACGGCAGCTTCAGCAGCTCCTGCAGCTGCAGCTTCCACCTGCAGGGGGCAGCAGTCAGCCATGAGCCAGCGAGGAGCCAGCTGTCAATCACCGCCATGAGCCAGCGAGGAGCCAGCTGTCAATCACTGCAGTTATCTGCTTAAATCACGTGGGTCACCTGCAGTAACTCAGTGAATGATCGGAATTTAGGTGCAATTCATGAAATATCCACAAGGGAGTAGAGAGCCAATTCCATGTGTCAGCTACGTCTCACCTTTTATGCTCATACAAAAGATTTTTAAAATGTGGATTTCTATACATCGTAGTTCACACCCTATTTTCACTTCATCGGCAGGAAAAGAGGTGGTGCTAGGAGACCCTGCTTGGGCAGTGTGTTTCTTTAGGCTCTTGCTCTCCAGTGGGTTAAAAAACACAGCATAAAAACTGGCCAGCAGGTGTCAGCAGAGGTGCCCTCAGTTCAGGAACCTCTGGAGGGATGCTATAATCAGCCAATCAGAGAGCTGCTCTCAGCCTCACCTTTTGGGGTCAGAGAGGTCAATGTTCGTACCAAACTTGATGATCTTCCCAACTTGCTTCTGCTCCGTACTGAGAGAGAGAGAGGGAGAGAGAGAGAAAAAGTGAAAGAGAATGAGTGGGAGGGGGAAGGAGAGAGGGAGAGAGAGAGAGAGAAAGAATAAGCTTGAGGAGAGGTCACAGAGGTTCTGTCTTTTAAACTGTTGTCACCTGTCTGCTTTGTTGGGGTTTAAAGTGTTGGTACCTGTCTGCTGTGTTGGGGTTTAAAATGTTGTCACCTGTGTGTTGTGTTGGGGTGAACTGTACCTGGTTGGATTGGTGTTGGAGGTGGAATCTGGGGGTGGAGATTCTTCTTCTTCTTCCTCATCTTCATCCTCACTGTTTTTTTCCTCCTGTACAAACAATCTGTGTTTGTTAGTGTATGTGTGGTATTCATGAGTGTGCTATTAATATGAGCGTGTGTATGAGTGTAGTTTGTGTTCAGTGTGCGTGTGTGCTAGTGTGCATGTATGTGTATATGTGAGTGTGTGTGTGTGTGTGTGTGTGTGTGGTATGTGGGTACTCTCCTGGACGCTGGAGGCCTGGTACAGGGTGTACTTGGCGATGGTGGTGTGTGTGTGGTTTGTGGGTACCTGCAGACTGTCCTGGAAGCTGGAGGCCTGGTACTGGGTGTACTTGGCGATGGTGGTGTGTGTGTGTGTGTGTGTGTGTGTGTGTGGTAAGTGGTTTGTGGGTACCTGCAGACTCTGCTGGAAGCTGGAGGCCTGGTACTGGGCGTACTTGGCGATGGTGGTGTGTGTGTGTGTGTGTGTGTGTGTGTGTGGTAAGTGGTTTATGGGTACCTGCAGACTCTCCTGGAAGCTGGAGGCCGGTACGGTGCATGGTGGGCGTGTGGTAGGTAGTCCCGTGACCTCCTGAGCTGGAGGCGCATGGGTGGGTGTGGTGTGTGTGTGTGTGTGCGCGTGTGTGGTAAGTGGTTTATGGGTACCTGCAGACTCTCCTGGAAGCTGGAGGCCTGGTACTGGGCGTACTTGGCGATGGTGGTGTGTGAGCGGCTGCTCTCGCAGGGCCAGGTTTGGGAGGACCCGCTGGGGTCCCAGTTCTGGTCGGCCGGCTGCTGAACCTGTGTGCGCACCTCCACCGCATGCTCAGCGTTCGCCTCCACCAGCGACTTCGTGGAGAACAGCCCAGTCTGCCCGACCAGAGCGTGCTTGGTCGCACAGCTGACTCATAGACAAGGTGTATGCTGTGATGATGGGCAGGGCCATAGTGCAGTGTGACTGGCTGATGGGCAGGGCCATAGTGCAGTGTGCTAGGGCAGGCCATATGCAGTGACGGCTGATGGCAGGGCAGCAGTGACTGCTGATGAGGGCCATGGCATGTGACTGGGATGGCAGGGCCTATGCAGTGTGACTGGCTGATGGGCAGGGCCATAGTGCAGTGTGACTGGCTGATGGGCAGGGCCATAGGGCAGTGTGCAGAGCTGATTGGTTGGGGACTCACTCAGACGCAGAGAGCCTGCCAGGCCCCTGATGACAGTAACGGGATTCCTGGGGTTGGTGCAGAACTGCAGCAGCACAGGTGAGAACGCATCTCTTTTACTCTCCAGCTGCAGTAACACAGGTACACAGTCAGAATTGTCTCAGAAAACACTTAGCACAGACTCACAGAGAACACAGTCAGCACAGTCTCGTAGGTACACAGTCAGCACAGACTCAGAGAACAGTCAGACTCACATAGATGCTGGGTGTGGGGGGGCTGAGTCTGTGCCGTGCGATTGGCTGCTCGCTGCTCAGGGCGGGCTTGACCGAAAATGCTGGGAGCAGGTAGGACTCCCGAAACTTCCCCTTCACCTTGGCCCCCCTGAGTCACCACCGGCCCCCCCGTAGAAACAACACGGGAACAGGACAAAGCAGCGTAAATAAAATAAATACAACCACACCGGAGTCACTTTCAAACCTGACCATGCAGGTGTGCCCCTTTATCCTGGACCCCGCAGGTGCGCAAATGTACTATTTCAGGTTCTGTTAATGTGTGAACTGCATGAAATTAAAAAGGTCTCAGGCTAGTTTGTTTTCAGTTGCTAGGGTACTAAAAGTCTATGTTCATTGAAACTATTATTGGCAGAGCAGAATCTAGAACTGTACGTGCATACAAATATGCACAAAATCTATTTATGCTTGATATATAATTTCATTTGAAAGTTGCTGTGGTATTAGCTGGTTAATGTACAGTGAGTGAGTCCGTTTTATGCCACACTATTCCCTTCTCTCTCTCTCTCTGCTCACCTGCAGGCCCGGATCACCTCTGAGGCTGTGTTCTTGATGCTGATCTGGGCCAGCGGGATGATCTTCTCCTCTTCCTCGCGGGTGATGAAGGTCTTGCCGACTCCGCTCTCCACCTTGATGAGACGGATCTTCAGCTCTCTCGGGGGGCCGAAGGACAGGCCCTTCAGCTTCAGGAACTCTGCCACGCCCAGGGCGGGGCGCGTGGTGCCGGTGCCGGAGCTCGCCACGTTGATGTGTTTTGCGGCTGGTGTGACTGCGGTTGCTGTGGTGATGGTTGCCATGGTTGTGGTTACTGTGGAAATGGTCATCGTAGTGACAGCTGCCGTGGTGGAGCTGGTTGCCGGGGTGACAGTTGGCATGGTGGAGCTGATTGCCGGGGTGACAGTTGGCATGGTGGAGCTGGTTGCCGGGGTGACAGTTGGCATGGTGGAGCTGATTGCCGGGGTGACAGTTGGCATGTTGGAGCTGGTTGCCGGGGTGACAGTTGGCATGTTGGAGCTGGTTGCCGTGGTGATAGTTGGAATGGTGGAGCTGGTTGCCGGGGTGACAGTTGGCATGTTGGAGCTGGTTGCCGTGGTGATAGTTGGAATGGTGGAGCTGGTTGCCGGGGTGACAGTTGGCATGGTGGAGCTGGTTGCCGGGGTGACAGTTGGCATGGTGGAGCTGGTTGCTGGGCTGACAGTTGGCATGGTGGAGCTGGTTGCCATGGTGATAGTTGCCATGGTGGCGGTGGTCGGCACAGTGACGGCAGGTCGGGGCTCCTCCTCTTTGCTCTTCTCTCTGGAATGTGTGCCCTTCTCTCTCTCCCTCGCTCCTCTGGCCTCCCTTCCCTGCAGGTCCAGGGTCCCCAAAACCTTCCGGACTTCCCTGCCGGGGGCGCTGCAGCTGGACTGCAGGGGTGGAGAACAGACAGGTGCCCCTTCTTTCTTTCCTTTATCCTTTTTTCTCCTCTCTTTTCCCCTGCTTCTCTGCACCTCTTTCCTCCTGCCAGTCTGCCTTTCTTTCCTCTCTCTCTCTTTGTCTGATTCCCTCTCTTTCTCCTTCTGCCCCCTTTCTTTCTCTTTCTGCCACCTCTCCTTCTCTTTCTGCCCCCTCTCTTTCTCTTTCTGCCCCCTCTCTTTCTCTTTCTGCCCCCTCTCCTTCTCTTTCTGCCCCCTCTCTTTCTCTCTCTCCCTGTCTCCTCTTTCTGTCTCAATCTGCTGTCGCTTTCTGTCTCTCTCCCTGTCCTGTTCCTTCGCTCTCTTTTTCTGCTGTCTCTCCTTCTCTCTCTCCCTGCCCCGTTCTTTCTCTCTCTCCTTGTTTCGTTCCTTCTCTCTCTCCTTGTCTTGTTCTTTCTCTTTCTGATGTCTCTCCTCTTTCTCTCTCTCCTTTTCCCTCTCCTTGTCTCCTCCCCTCTCTCGTTCCCCCTCTCTGTGCCTCTGGCCTGCACCCTTCCTCTCCTTGGTTGCAGCGGGGCAGGGGTGTCGGGTCAGTAGGACCGCACAGCGCACCCCCAGGGCAGGGGAGGAAGAGGAGGATGAAGAGTGAGGCCTCTCCTCTCCTCTCGTCTGGCTCCTCCTCCTGTCCACCTCTCCGTGTTTCTGCTTTAGCTCCGCCCCCTCTCCCCTGTGGTCTGGGGCCAATGAGAGCGAGGAGGCGTGTTTGGCTGGGGGCGGGGCTCTGCCGAATGGCCCTCCCCTGTGGGCGTGTCTCTGCTGCTGCAGGACGGAGGCCAGCGACTTCAGCACCGCGCTCACGTTCCTCTGGAGGGGGTGCGGCCTCGGGGGGCCCTCCGTGGGCGGTCTCTGCTGGGGGGCGGGGCCAGTGCCTGTCCCTGGCTGGGTGATCTGATGATCTGATTGGACGGGCTGGGAGAGGGGTGGAGTCATGGGTGGAGTGGACGTGGGGCTGGCCAGCACAGTTGGCCTCACCATCACCTCCTCCTCCTCCTCTTCCTCATGGGGTGAGGATTCTGGAGAGCCCTGGCGGCTCAACAGGGGGGGGCTGGCGGGGGGGTCGTCCCGGCAGAGCGGCTTGGAGATGGGGAGGAGCTCTGGGGCCCTGGGGGACGGCAGGAGGCGGGGCTCTGACCTGGAGGGGGCGTGGCCATCACTGCGGGGTGGGGGGATCCCTGAGGTATTCTGTGTGGAGGGGCCTGGTGACACCCCTCTTCTCCTCCCTTCATTTTCTCTCTGCATCTCCTGGCCAATCCTGTTGAGGGGTGGGGCTCTTGAGGTGGAGTATTTGGAGGGGTGGGTCTCCAGACCCCTCCCCTTTTTACCCTTGCTACTGTGCCCCTCCACTCCTTCTCTCATTTTATCCTGCTCTCCCTTCTCCCTTTCCTTCTTCTTTTCCTTCTCCTTCCCCTGCTCTCCTCTCCTCCCTCTCTCCCTCCCTCTCTCCTCCGGCTCAGCGTTCCGTTTGTCCTGCGCCTCCTCTAAACACTGCTGTGGGTGCGTGGGGGCGGGGCTGAGGGCCAGGAGGGAGGAGCTTGCAGCTGGGGGGCGGTGCTGGGGGGTCTGTCACTTCCATTGGCCGCTGAACCTGGGGGGTGGAGCAGCCGAGGGCGGGGTGCAAGGGAGGGGGCAGAGAGGGGGGCGGCGGGGGCTGCTGCTGGTGGGTCCTGGCAGTGCTGGCGTCAGGACTGCTCAGGGTTCGAGGGCAGGGCAGGGGGGGGCAGACGGAGGCAGAGGGGGGTGTTTGGGGCCGGCTGCGCTCCAGGCAGGGGGGGGTCTGTGGGGGGCTGAGGTGCTGGTGTGCCCCAGGACCCCTCCCATCCCCAAATCTGTGCCTGTTCTGAACCTGAGATTCCAGCCCCACCCCACTGCCCCCCCGATCCTACAGAGAGAGAGACTCAGTAAACATTACTATACACACACACACACACACACACACACACACACACACACGCCACACACACACACACACACACACACCCACACACACTCACACACACACACACACACACACTCTCACACACACACACACACACACACACACACATGCTCGCTTGCTCACTGACACACACACACACACACTCTCACACACACACACACACACACACACTCTCACACACACACACACACACACACATGCTCGCTTGCTCACTGACACACACACAGACACACACTCACCAGCGTGTGCTTGTCCTGCCTGCCCTGCTGTCGCCGCCCCTCGGGGGCGTGGCAGTGCTGAGGTACAGTGGGGGAGCTCCGCTCTTGCTGGGGCCAGTAGGGGGCGTGGCTATAAGGCACAGTGGTGTGGTTTGCTGGTGAGGGGAGGGGCCTGTTCCTGCTGTGTCCATCAGCGACTTGAGGGGGCGGAGCAATCCGGTCACGGTGGCCATGATGAGATGGGCGTGGTGGAGGCGGCCTGTTCCAAAATCCCCTAAAACCGGGCTTGAAAGAGTCCTGTCAGCAAAGGAACAGACACACCTTAAGTCCCCACTATAACACACAGGACTTATACACACACACACACTCAGTCCCTGCTGTAACACACAGGACTTATACACACACACACACTCAGTCCCTGCTGTAACACACAGGACTTATACACACACACACTCAGTCCCTGCTGTAACACACAGGACTTATACACACACACACACACTCAGTCCCTGCTGTAACACACAGGACTTATACACACACACACACACACTCAGTCCCTGCTGTAACACACAGGACTTATACACACACACACACACACACACTCAGTCCCTGCTGTAACACACAGGGGTGGAGGGGGACTTACCTGGAAGTCTGCAGGGCCGCTCCTCCTGTCAGGTGGGTTCCAGGACACACCCCCTTTGTGCGGAGGGTTCCAGAACCTTGGTTTGTGGGGCGAGTAGTGGGAGTGGGGGTGGGGGTGGGGGTAGCAGTTTGGAGCAAAGAAACGCTGTGTTTCGGGGTGTAAGACAGACAGACAGGCAGACAGACAGACAGACAGGCAGGCAGACAGGCAGACAGACAGACAAAGAGAGAGAGACATTTATGTTGTATTTTCAGTTGCTTGTGTAGTTAATTCTTAATTTGATGTACTAACTACAATGTTCATCGTAAAAGAGTAAAACACTCAGTTGTGCTCATGTGCATATCATAAACAAATAGATGAAATACATCTGTCAGTATAGGTCTTGTCCTGTAGGTGGCACTGCAGTATTAGCAATAAGAAAAGGGGGTTTTGCAGACAGGTGCTGTTAGAGAGCGGGAGACGGAATCTTCTGTCTGAGTGAACAAGTACAAGTGATCAGGAAGTCAGCGAGGGTAGCAGTGAATTTGGGGTCAGGGGTCAGAGGTTGTGACCTCATGCTAACCTGCTCATTGCTGGAGTGCCTCTGCCTCTTGGGTCCTGGGCTGCCATCAGGGGGCGGGGCATGGCGGGGGGGCGGAGCCTGATCATCCTGGGATGCTGCAGGGCGTTTCTGCCCTGGAATTCCCCTGGGCTGTGGGGGGGGGGGGGGAACAACATGATCAATCAAATCACATAATACAGATAAAGCCTTACTCTTAGCAGCATAAGCCAAAGGTGTTAAAAGCGTTAAGTGTACTGTCAGCAGTGTACGTCTTAAAGGTGTTAAGTGTACTGTCAGCAGTGTACGTCTTAAAGGTGTTAAGTGTACTGTCAGCAGTGTACGTCTTAAAGGTGTTAAGTGTACTGTCAGCAGTGTAGGTCTTAAAGGTGTTAAATGTACTGTCAGCAGTGTACGTCTTAAAGGTGTTAAGTGTACTGTCAGCAGTGTACGTCTTAAAGGTGTTAAGTGTACTGTCAGCAGTGTAGGTCTTAAAGGTGTTAAGTGTACTGTCAGCAGTGTAGGTCTTAAAGGTGTTAAGTGTACTGTCAGCAGTGTAGGTCTTAAAGGTGTTAAGTGTACTGTCAGCAGTGTACGTCTTAAAGGTGTTAAGTGTACTGTCAGCAGTGTAGGTCTTAAAGGTGTTAAGTGTACTGTCAGCAGTGTACGTCTTAAAGGTGTTAAGTGTACTGTCAGCAGTGTAGGTCTTAAAGGTGTTAAGTGTACTGTCAGCAGTGTACGTCTTAAAGGTGTTAAATGTACTGTAAGCAGTGTAGGTCTTAAAGGTGTTAAGTGTACTGTCAGCAGTGTACGTCTTAAAGGTGTTAAGTGTACTGTAAGCAGTGTAGATCTTAAAGGTGTTAAATGTACTGTAAGCAGTATAGATCTTAAAGGTGTTAAATGTACTGTAAGCAGTGTAGATCTTAAAGGTGTTAAATGTACTGTAAGCAGTATAGGTCTTAAAGGTGTTAAGTGTACTGTCAGCAGTGTAGGTCTTAAAAGCGTTAAGTGTACTGTCAGCAGTGTAGGTCTTAAAGGTGTTAAGTGTACTGTAAGCAGTGTAGATCTTAAAGGTGTTAAGTGTACTGTAAGCAGTGTAGGTAATTGTTTGCTCCTGTACATGTACCTGCTGAGTGTGATTCCACACGTCCCCCATCGGGGGCGGGGCTTGATGGCGGGGATACTGATGAGGGCCTCCATACTGGGGGGAGGGGGGGGGGGAAGAGAGCATGTTTTCAGCGTGTTTGAGATAAATAATTTTTTCTGTTTTCCATCACATAATCCATGCAGGGGTGGAGTTTGGGGTGGAAAGACGACTAGATGATCAAACACTAATTTAACAGAAGAGGATCACATGAGGCAGCTCTTCCTGGTAGGATAACCCTGCCCCCTGCCTACCTTACCCCGCCCCATGTCCCTCTGACCCCACCCCCCTGCCCCCCAATCCTTCTGACCCCACCCCCCTGCCCCCCAACCCCTCTGATCCTCTCACCCCCCTGCCCCCCAATCCCTCTGATCCTCTCACCCCCTTGCCCCCCAATCCCTCTGACCCTCTCACCCCCTGCCCCCCAATCCTCTGACCCTCTCACCCCCCTGCCCCCAATCCTTCTGACCCCACCCCCCTGCCCCCCAATCCCTCTGATCCTCTCACCCCCTGCCCCCCAATTCCTCTGACCCTCTCACCCCCCTGCCCCCCAACCCCTCTGATCCTCTCACCCCTCTCTGTACCTGGTGAGGGCTGGAATGGGCGGAGCCTCCTGGTCTTGAGTTATAATCCTGATGGAGGCCAGGCTGCTGCTCCCAGGGGCGGGGCTGCCTCTGCTCCCATGGCAACGCCTGGCCACTCACCTTCCCCAGCTCAGGCTTGTCCCTGCCCCTTGCTGATTGCCTGGAGGAAAGAGAGGTAGGGTCAGCTTCAGGTGAGTTAGCTTCAGGTGGGTTAAGGTGAACACAGCTTTGTCCCTTTCCTCTACTTCACAGTGTTTGGGCATTATATTACATTACAGCCATTTAGCAGACGCTCTTATCCAGAGCGACGTACAACAAGTGCATTTGTTCAAGGTGCAGAGGTGCAGAAAAACACACTAGAGTGAAGTAAAGATCGTAGTGCCAGAAGTGACCACAGATCAGGACTCCAACCCTGTAGGGTAACCTGTTCAGCAAACAAACAAACAATCTTGCCAAGTACAAACTAGCGCTGAAATCACATTTGCCTAATCAGAATCAGACAAAACAATCCTGCCAAATACAAAACTAACATGATCGCATTAGCCTAACTAGGTACATTGAGCTAAACTAGAGGCTAGGGAGGGGTGGGGAGAGGTGCAGCCTGAAGAGATGGGTCTTTAGTCTGCGCTTGAAGATAATCAGGTGGGCACAAATCTCACCCGTTATGGAAGCTGCTGGGATGGTGCAGGCCTTTGGCGTGACTCTGACGTGGGTGGGGGAGGGACTGAGATTGATTGACAGCACCAGAGCACCTGTGTGGCAGACAGACACACCTTTTCAGTCCAAAAAGCCAGAAATGGCTCAAATGTATACATCTGCCATGGGCAGCACTGTGATTGGGCAGTAGGTGTGGTCTCACCAGGAGGGAGGGGCCCAGGCACGACTGCTTGCTGGAGGCCATGATCCATGGTTCAGTCCGTCCAGGGGGGCGGAGTCCCGTATGCCACGCCCACAAAACTGCTCTGCAGGGTGATGCATTCAGCCTGGACACAGAGGACAGTGTCACAAACACAGACACGCACATACACACACATACACAGGCACGGTGCACACACAAATAGCGCTCACCTATCAGGCCTGAATATGGCACCACTCAACCAATCACCTCCAGCCTTCAGCTCCAGCTGCCAATCATCATCCCTCTAGAGTTTCTTCAGTGTTCTGCCAACCTGCAGAAAGATAGACAGTTACTTACTATGTGTGTGATCCATTACTGCTGCCCCCTATACACTTCAATTAGTCATTACTGCTGCCCCCTATACACTCACTCAGCCATTACTGCTACCCCTATACACTCACTCGGTCATTACTGCCACCCCATATACACTTCACTCAGCCGTTAATGCTATCCCTATACACTCACTCAGCCATTACTGTTACCCCCTATACACTCACTCAGCCATTACTGCTACCCCCTATACACTCACTCGGTCATTACTGGCACCCCCTATACACTCACTCAGCCGTTAATGCTATCCCTATACACTCACTCAGCCATTACTGGTACCCCCTATACACTCACTCAGCCATTACTGCTACCCCCTATACACTCACTCGGCCATTACTGCTACCCCCTATACACTCACTCGGTCATTACTGGCACTCACTCTGTCATTACTGGCACCCCCTATACACTCACTCGGTCATTACTGCTACCCCCTATACACTCACTCGGTCATTACTGCTACCCCTATACACTCAGCCAGCCATTACAGCTACCCCCTATACACTCCCTCAGCCATTACCTCTACCCCCTATACACTCACTCGGTCATTACTGCTACCCCTATACACTCACTCGGTCATTACTGCTACCCCCTATACAGTCACTCTGCCATTACTGCTACCCCCTATACACTCACTCAGCCATTACTGCTACCCCCTATACACTCACTCGGCCATTACTGGCACCCCCTATACACTCACTCAGCCATTACTGCTACCCCCTATACACTCACTCGGTCATTACTGCTACCCCTATACACTCACTCGGTCATTACTGCTACCCCCTATACAGTCACTCAGCCATTACTGCTACCCCCTATACACTCACTCAGCCATTACTGCTACCCCCTATACACTCACTCAGCCATTACTGCTAACCCCTATACACTCACTCAGCCATTACAGCTACCCCCTATACACTCACTCGGTCATTACTGGCACCCCCTATTAACTCACTCGGTCATTACTGCTACCCCCTATACAGTCACTCATCCATTACTGCCACCCGCTATACACTCACTCAACCCTTACTGCTACCCCCTATACACTCAGCCAGCCATTACAGCTACCCCCTATACACTCCCTCAGCCATTACTGCTATCCCCTATACACTCACTCAGCCATTACTACCACCCCCTATACACTCGCTCAGTGGAAAGAAAAAAGAGGTGAGATCTGTGGTCAGAGTGAAAGTCACAGTTTACTGTCATAACCTCAGACAACACTTCCTGAGACTATAACTCCTCTTTCCAATTCAGTTTCTCTGCATGTGCGTGCATGCGCGCACACGCACACATGCACGCACATGCACACACACGCACACACACACACACAGCTGTTAACTGCCTGTTGTTTTGTTGAATGTGTTACTGGCTGGCACACCTGGGGTCTCTTTATTAGTGTTATTAATGTAGAGACTTTTCTCCCAGTGTGGCCATCACCACGCAGTAGTGTACAGAACATAGTCTACACTGTCAGTCCCAGCAACCAACAGCTGCTGTCCAGCACAGGAAAACCCAACAGCTGCTGTCCAGCACAGGCAAACCCAACAGCTACTGTACAGCACAGGCAAACTCAACAGCTGCTGTCCAGCACAGGAAAACCCTACAGCTGCTCTCCAGCACAGGAAAACCCAACAGCTGCTGTCCAGCACAGGCAAACCCAACAGCTACTGTCCAGCACAGGCAAACCCAACAGCTACTGTCCAGCACAGGCAAACCCAACAGCTGCTGTCCAGCACAGGCAAACCCAACAGCTGCTGTCCAGCACAGGAAAACCCAACAGCTGCTGTCCAGCACAGGCAAACCCAACAGCTACTGTCCAGCACAGGAAAACAGAATTTAATCAAATGCCCATCAGGACCACCACAGTAGCGGCCGCTTCTGATCCCAGTGCCTGGCCAATCACAGTTCATAAGCCGTTTATGCACTTTACTGCTGTCTGTCTTACATCAACAAGCCTTAGATGAACTCAGCTGAGAGCGGTGGATGATGTCAAGATGAGGACACAAAAGTTAGCTGTCAGACTGCCGACAGGGCCACTTCTCGCATCAAGAGAAATGCGCAATATAGATTCAACAGCCTGGAATAACACTGCCCAGCCATCTCCCTTACCCTGTATACACTGAAATCGGGGCACCAATAACGTGCCAGAAAGCCCGTGTTTTTTATTCCTTTATTATTATTATTATTATTATTACATTTTTGTGTCTTTCGGCTTCGTGAGCATTTTCACAGAAAAACTCCGCGCGAAAACACCACACCCCCTTTTTTCATCAAGTAGTAATATTCAAATGAGCTCCAATGTCAGTTGCCTGAGTCGCCCATTCAACTTTTTACACCAGAGCCGCTCACAGATGAGCGATATCAACTATCTCCCCTTTTCACACACACACACACACACACACACAACCGCCGACCGCATCTTCAGCGCGCTTTCACGCCACGAGTCATACAGATAAAGAGTAAGATATTCTCGGAAACAGATTAGCATTCGTAAATTAACTTAAGGTGCATGAAGCTGTCAGTGTCAACGAAAAACTACACAGGATGTCGATGTGGTGCACGAGCTTTTCACTTTCAAAAAGTGGCATTTTAACGTCTTTAAATGTTTGATCTTTGAAAGTAAAAGAATAAACCGTAACGCTTTAAAGCAAAACGCCGGCACACAATGCGGACGTTAGTCGGACGTTCGCTTTCATACACGAATGCTATAAGGAACTGTTCCAACCCTATCTACCTTCTCTCATAAATTAGGGTATACCTTTCGCCCTCACACCGTCATCATCATCAGTGCAATTAAGGCGGCTGTACCCTTTATAACGCAGTGCAGGAAATTTAGTGCAACTGCTCCGAATTTATTTTCCGCTCGGACAAACACTTGCAAATAATAACCACAAAAACCAACAACGTGTATGCTCAATACATACCCGTATTATGCATTTAAATGGTAGAACCCGTGCTTAATAACCATGTGAACCATTCAATTGCCAAATCAGGATCTTACGATGATCTATTATTTCCTATATGACTAACATCAAATGAAGTTTAATGCAATATGAGGGGAGAGGGTAATCTATTTCAATCTCTAACACATTAAGCGAGGATTAGCTGTGAATCTCACGCTATATGCACCAGAATGTGTTACAAGAATCTAAAGGCGGATTATAGCTGCTGATCGTACCGTAACGATTGAATATTCGTCGCCTGGAATCAGATGAATTTCTGCGTAAAGAAAAGTAAAATTAAACTGTATTCCGCCCGTCGTTGGTACTGTTCGTAATGATTTCGTATGAATTATGTCCTTTTTCAGATTACGTTGACGAAGAGCAGAGAGCATGTAGGTCAGCTATAGTATTGGTGTGGTTCTATATTCTTTTCCTCGCGCTGCATTTCTTGGCCGTTCCTGGCTCTTTCTCTCTCTCGCTCTGTCGGCCGCGCAGCGAATTTCACTCGGCGGAGCGATGTATGTGTTTTAAAGGGCCAGGCAGCCAATCCTACAAACCTCACAACCAACACAAGCTGCTGCACGCGAGAGCGCTCGTGCAGAAATGGATCAAATTTGTCTCAAGAGAAATATTCTATTTCCACGGCGCCCAGTCTCGTTCTTGATCTTGTGTCACACGGTTTGGGTAGCCGGTTTTTTTTCTGTAGATGAAACATTCATTCTCTCTCCTTTTCTTAATCCCAGCGAGAAAAGCAAATGACAAGTCGCACACACACACGCGCGCATGCGTGCGGACAAGCACATGCAAAACGGTTCATCCAGGACAGGGGTGACTGCAGGTCGCTCTAATGTGACGGTACTTAAGTACAATTTGGTGCGGAGAGTCACGTGACGTTTCCAAGCTGTCAAAACCACAGCCTCGGTTGATGAGATGTGTACATCCTGCTCTAGACTCTTTCTGCAGTTAAGTCTGCTCTCTGCCTGCCTGTCTCTCTCTCTCACACACACAGAGGTGCAGAGGACATGCAAGCAGCAGTAACTATTGATATAAACCCTGTGGTCCTGTCTGTCTGGGTCTCCTGTTGGTTGGGCTGTTGCCATGGTGATAAGACATTGCCTAGCGGTCCAATCTTTTCTGCATGACAATGCTAGGAGTCTGTGCCTGTCTGCATGACTTTTCTCAGTCTGTGTCATTTTATTTCATCGTGTGATCATCCAATCAGAATTCTTCCTGGGTGCAAGTTTGCAGCTGGATAGCTGTTTGCGCAGTGGCGGTTGTGTGCAGCTGGACTGAAGTCTGCGCAGTGGTGTGTTTGGGTGCAGCTGGACAGCTGTCTGCGCAGTGGTGTGTTTGGGTACAGCTGGACAGCAATCTGCGCAGTAGTGTGTTTGTATGCAGCTGGACAGCTGTCTGCACAGTGGTGTGTTTGTGTGCAGCTGGAAAGCAGTCTGCACAGTAGTGTGTTTGTATGCAGCTGGACAACAGTCTGCGCAGTGGTGTGTTTGTATGCAGCTGGAAAGAAGTCTGCGCAGTGGTGTGTTTGTATGCAGCTGTACAGATGTCTGTGCAGTGGTGTGTTTGTATGCAGCTGGACAGCTGTCTGCGCAGTGGTGTGTTTGTATGCAGCTGGAAAGCAGTGTGCGCAGTGGTGTGTTTGTATGCAGCTGGACAGCTGTCTGTGCAGTGGTGTGTTGGGGTGTAAGGTCTGGCTGTAAGGGCCTGTGCTCAATCAGCACCTGTCAATCATTTTCACCCAACATGGAAACAGACAGTGTTTCCTTCTGAACCAGCAGTCTGCTGAGTTTATTCTGGCGGTCACTGAACTCACCAAACTGTGTCTGTGGAAGAAAGTTTATCACTGTGAGTCAAAGTTAAGGACAAGCCCCCTACACTCACCCATTCATCGTCCTGCTCTCTGTGAGGATGAGTGGGTGAGTGAGGAGGGAATACTAAACTCTTCCTTTCGTCGTATTTATTTTAACATTTTTTGTCTGCATTTATGCATAAGCTTTGAAAAAAGAACACATGCTTCTCAAGTGAGTAAAGCACTCTGAAACTGAATGAGTGGGAACTGAGTGATAAATGAATGAGTGGCCCAGTCACCTATACCAGCTACCTGTACCAGCTCCCAAACTCACCTATACCAGCTACCTATACCCGCTCCCAAACTTACCTATACTAGCTACCTGTACCAGCTCCCAAACTCACCTATACCAGATACCTGTACCCGCTGTCACCTATACCAGTTACCTGTACCAGCTCCCAAACTCACATATACCAGCTACCTATACCAGCTCCCAAACTCACCTATACCAGCTACCTGTACCAGCTCCCAAACTCTCCTATACCAGCTACCTGTACCAGCTCACAAACTCACCCACAGCAGCTACCTGTACCAGCTCACAAACTCACCCACAGCAGCTACCTGTACCAGCTCACAAACTCACCTATACCAGCTACCTGTATCAGCTCTGTTACCTATACCAGCTACCTGTGCAAACTCCCAAACTCAGCTCTACCAGCTACCTGTGCAAACTCCCAAACTCACCTATACCAGCTACCTATACCAGCTCCCAAACTCACCTATACCAGCTACCTGTATCAGCTCCCAAACTCACCTATACCAGCTACCTGTATCAGCTCCCAAACTCATCTATACCAGCTTAGCATACCAGCTCCTGAACTGCTTTTCCCAGCAGTGTATTCCAGCCAGTACATTCTGTACTGAGGTCACCAAACACACACACACACACTCTCTCTCTCACACACACACACAGATACACATGCACACACACACACACACATAAACAAGCAGGCAGTCACATGCGCGCACACGCGCACATACACACATGCACACACACACACACATGCATGCAGACACACAAACCACACACACGCATGCATGCAGACACACACGCACGCGCACACACACACACAAACATGCATGCAGACACACAAACCACACACACACATGCATGCAGACACACGCACACACACACACATACATATGCATGCAGACACACGCGCGTGCGCACACACACACACTTTGCTGGGCTCACCTGTGCAGGAGTGCCTGTGGGGTCGTTTCAGCCTTACCTTAATGCCCGTGAGGACACGCTGGGCGCCGGGGGGGGGGGGGGGGGCGAGGACACGCCGGGCTCCGGCAGGGGGGGGGTCCGCAGTCCCTCAGCGGTGCGGTTCAGCCTGCCGTCTTTTCCCTTTAAAAAAAAAAAAAAAACCCAAAAAGAAGCCGGACCTCAGCCGCGGTCAGCGTCAGTAAAAAACACCTGGGCTGCCAATCAGCCGCAGAAAGAGCCCGCTCAGCTCCGCACAGCCAGCAGGGCAAGGGCTGCACCCTCCAAGCAAAAAAATAATCCTTCACAAAAAAAAAGAAATGAATGCTTTTCTGTCTTTCTTCCTCCTTTTCTTTCTCCCTTTCTCCTTCTCTCTCTCTCCCTCTCTCTCTCCCCCTCTCGCTCTCCCACTCTCTCTCTCGCTCTCCCTCTCTCTCTCCTTGCCTTTCCCCTCAGTACTCAAACAAAGGAAGAGAAGGATCGGTGTGAGGCGAGAGTGCAGGGAAAAGCCCCCCCCCTTTCGCCCCCCCCGGCCCCCCACGCACGCACGCACACCAGCCAGTCTGCTTCACTTCACAGCCCCTCCCCCTTCCCTCGTCATCCCTCTCTCTCTCCCTCTCTCTCCCTCCCTCCCTCTCTCTCTTTAGACCCAGCCCCATTTCCTCTGCTGCCTGCTCCCACCATCAAACACTCGGCAACAGAAGGGTAAGGTAAGGTTGCCTTGCTCTCTCTCTGTCTCTCTCTTGCTGTCTTCTCCCTCTCTCGCTCTCTGTCCTCTCCCTCTTTCTCTCTCTCTTCCCCTCACTCCCACTCCCTCTCTCGCTCTCTCTCTCTCTCTCTCTCTCTCCCCCTCTCCTCAGGTTAGAGAAGGAATGTGAAGCACAGGAACAGAAAGGTCTCAGTTCAGTCGCTGCAGCTGCACGACCTGCAGCCTGTTACCCACAGCAAGCCCACCCTGCCAAACACAGCAGGGATTATGTCAGTGTGTACAACACACCCAAACGTGCAGAAACCCGTGTGAGTGTGTGTGTGTGTGTGTGTGTGTGTGTGAAATCTGGATGGGGACTGAACCAATGGAATTGTGATTTGACTGAGTGTGTGTGTGTGCATGAGTGCGGGGGGGTGGGGGGGGGCTCTGGGTGCCCGAGCATCTGCCCATTTTGCCCCAAGTGCCCGATGTGCCCCTTTGATTTGATTTTTTAAAAAATTATTTGAAGTATTGTTGCTGTCAGTAATGTTCATTAATTTGTGTAAGATATATTCTGCACAGGAACTGGGTGGGGATGTAAAACAGTCTTTCGAGGCTGGTGTGCTCTTCTCTCACTCTCACACCTGACGCTCTGACGCTCTGCACAGCCCTGGTGTGCACATGCGGGAAATAAAACCACAACCCCCCCGCCCCCCGGAGAGGGACTTCCATTTCAATTAACTCAATTAGCAGCTTGAGTGTGTGTGTGCGTGTGTGAGATGGAGACAGAGAGAGAGAGACTGTGTGTGTGTGGGTGCATGCATGCGTGTGTGCGTGTGAGTGAGTGAGAGAGAGAGACAGTGTGTGTGTGTGTGAATGTGAGTGCATGTGTGAGAAAGGGAGAGAGTAGGTGTGTGTGTGAGAAAGAGAGGGAGTGTGTGTGTGTGTGTGAGGGAGAGAGAGAGAGAGAGAGAGTGTGTGTGTGTGAGGGAGAGAGAGAGTATTGAATTGAAATTGAATTGAGAGAGCGTAAGACAGAGCAAGACTCACGGTAACTCCATAAATGCTGATACAGAGCTGCAGAGGTGTAACTGGGTTAATGAGTTGAACAGATCATCTCAGTGGGTCAGAATCTGTGTGGCCGTTTCACAACCGGGGCTGATGGGAAGTGTAGTCCATATGGAGAGGGTTTCTGGAAATGTCTCCCACCTGCTGCTGTACAAATCTGCCTCCATCACCAGCATTCAGTGCAGTTAAGTGCCTGATCTGGGTCACCAGGGCAAAGGTGAGAGGTCGTTTCCATGAGGATATGATATGTGATTTATTCACTTTTGCCAAATGTTCAATTATGAATCAGATAATAAATGAGACTAACAAGAAAATCAAAGTAAGGAAGGAGGTGGAAGTCTTTAAAAGTTCATGTGTGGCGGAGCTGTTTATCTCTAAGGCTTAAACAGAGAATAAAGAAATGGAACGGAACAGTTTCCTGACAGCTGGGGTTACAGACAAAGCTCCAAATCACAGGCACTCCCCTTTATTCATTGTGAAGCTGGAGTTGGTACATTCCACTAAGTGCAGTGTTCATTGGAAGAGCTCACTACAGAAGGGGAAGACAGGGGGGCAGTGGCCATATGTGATTGGGTGAGGGGGGGTTGAGAGGCTATTTTTAGAAGTGTAATTCATATTCATTACATGGCAAGCCTGGCCAGCTTGGAATTCATGTCTACAAGTCTGTTAACCGCATACACATCTACAGCAGTCTGTTAACCGCATACACATCTACAGCACAGTCTGTTAACCGCATACACATCTACAGCACAGTCTGTTAACCGCATACACATCTACAGCAGTCTGTTAACCACATACACATCTACAGCAGTCTGTTACACACATACACATCTACAGCACAGTCTGTTAACCGCATACACATCTACAGCAGTCTGTTAACCGCATACACATCTACAGGACAGTCTGTTAACCACATACACATCTACAGCGGTCTGTTACACACATACATATCTACAGCAGTCTGTTACACACATACACATCTACAGCAGTCTGTTACACACATACACATCTACAGCACAGTCTGTTAACCGCATACACATCTACAGCAGTCTGTTAACCGCATACACATCTACAGCACAGTCTGTTAACCACATACACATCTACAGCAGTCTGTTACACACATACATATCTACAGCAGTCTGTTACACACATACACATCTACAGCACAGTCTGTTAACCACATACACATCTACAGCAGTCTGTTACACACATACACATCTACAGCACAGTCTGTTAACCGCATACACATCTACAGCACAGTCTGTTAACCACATACACATCTACAGCACAGTCTGTTAACCGCA
The DNA here is from genome assembly GCF_018555375.3 of Anguilla rostrata. NCBI lineage: Eukaryota > Metazoa > Chordata > Actinopteri > Anguilliformes > Anguillidae > Anguilla > Anguilla rostrata. The sequence goes on from NC_057941.1 coordinate 53,983,106, forward strand.
TACACATCTACAGCACAGTCTGTTAACCACATACACATCTACAGCAGTCTGTTAACCACATACACATCTACAGCACAGTCTGTTAACCACATACACATCTACAGCACAGTCTGTTAACCGCATACACATCTACAGCAGTCTGTTAACCACATACACATCTACAGCAGTCTGTTACACACATACACATCTACAGCACAGTCTGTTAACCGCATACACATCTACAGCAGTCTGTTAACCGCATACACATCTACAGGACAGTCTGTTAACCACATACACATCTACAGCGGTCTGTTACACACATACATATCTACAGCAGTCTGTTACACACATACACATCTACAGCAGTCTGTTACACACATACACATCTACAGCACAGTCTGTTAACCGCATACACATCTACAGCAGTCTGTTAACCGCATACACATCTACAGCACAGTCTGTTAACCACATACACATCTACAGCAGTCTGTTACACACATACATATCTACAGCAGTCTGTTACACACATACACATCTACAGCACAGTCTGTTAACCACATACACATCTACAGCAGTCTGTTACACACATACACATCTACAGCACAGTCTGTTAACCGCATACACATCTACAGCACAGTCTGTTAACCACATACACATCTACAGCACAGTCTGTTAACCGCATACACATCTACAGCACAGTCTGTTAACCACATACACATCTACAGCAGTCTGTTAACCACATACACATCTACAGCACAGTCTGTTAACCACATACACATCTACAGCACAGTCTGTTAACCGCATACACATCTACAGCACAGTCTGTTAACCACATACACATCTACAGCAGTCTGTTAACCACATACACATCTACAGCACAGTCTGTTAACCACATACACATCTACAGCAGTCTGTTAACCACATACACATCTACAGCACAGTCTGTTAACCACATACACACGTTACCCATGTATTATTTGACATACACATGTACAATGCCCCCCCCCCCCTACACACACACCCTTTGTTTCTCTCTGTTTTGTAAACAGGCTGTAAATCAATATATAGGTAATGCCAGCACCACCTCAATATAATTATGTTCACTAGTTGCATTACATATTTAATCTATTAATGTCCGGAGTCATTTAAATCAATCGCTGCAGTGATTCACATAAATCAGTTGCTGTAGTTATGGCAATAATCTGTCTATGTACATGATGATGTTGATTTATATTGCTATAATCTCTGTAATCACACACCCCAGAATACACACACACACACACACCACATAGTACACAGGGACACAAACACACATACATGTACCACATAATACACAGGGACACATAAACACACACACACACACACACACACACACACACCACATAATACACAGGGACACATAAACACACACACACACACACACACACACCACATAAAACACAGGGACACAAACACACACACAGTTTTTCCACCAGTAAAAATTTTCCAGGAAATGCAGTCTACAGTATATTCGGATCAGGAAATAAATAAATATTTATAGACTAGAGCCTAAATAGTAGCTCTTAAAATTTCAAATATGCATTCTGCTTATCATTATCACCCTCAAGCCCAAAGTAATGATCAAATCAGATCAAATCCCCACTGATGAGCTCAATGCAGGGGGAGACTACGCGGCTAATGCTAACGTCAGGATGCGCTAAAACGTCTGAGACATTCAGGTGCAGTCAGCCACTGCCCACTTCCACACTGTGCGGTATGGCTGCAGGTGCATGGTCTTAGCCTAAACAGGCTGGTCGCTCGTTATCGTTGCCCAAGTATAAACAGGCTGTTTTTCCTCTGTGAAAACGTAAAGCCGAATAGGCCTAAAGGTGATTTGCATTTCGCTGTTTTATTGTCTTATAAAGCGCATTATGCTGCGCCACAGGCTAAAGCTAATTAATGCATCGTCCATAGAAGCGTACTCGCTGTGGCGAGTCATGGAAGTTGCTTCATTAGCCAAGGCGATTTTTTCTTCTTTATTTGGTAAGAGACGTTTCCTCTCTCTCTCTCTCTCACTCTCTCTCCCCCTCTCTCTCTCTCTCACTCTCTCTCCCCCTCTCTCTCTCTCTCTCGCTTTGTCTCTCTCTCAAATTCAAATTCAAATTCAAAATGCTTTATTGGCATGAAATACACTTGTACTTATTGCCAAAGCGTACACATAGAAACAGGAATAGGAAACATTAAATACAAACAACAATGCAATCAACAGTGTGGCAATGGCCATAACGAGTAGGCTATACAACAACAACAATAACAATAATAAAAAAAAAATAATAATTGTGATTATAATAGTAATAGTAATAATAATAATAATGTAGAAGAAAAAGAAAAAAAAAAAAAAAAAAAAAAAAAAAAAAAAAAAAGGGATAGAAATTAATAAATAATTAAAATAAATATATTTGTGGTGGTCAACCAGTGTCCCTCAGATTATGGCAGGCCGAGATGTACTTTGCTGCTAGTGGAGCCGTTGGCCTTTCTCCTAGCAGGATTTGCATTTTTTCCTCTTTTGTTTGGGAAAGGAAGTCCTTTATAATTAGAGAGAATTTGTTGAAATAATGTGTCCTAATTTCTGAATATTTTTCACAATGTAGGAGAAAGTGCATCTCTGTTTCCACCTCTCCTGTCTTACAGTGACCACATATACGTTGTTCTTTTGGTAACCATGTATTCCGGTGTCTGCCTTTTTCAATTGCAAGTGCGTGGTCACTGAGCCTGTACTTGGTCAGGATCTGCCTCTGCTTTGTATCTCTGACAGAGAAGAGATACTCAGCCAATTTGTAGTCTCTTTTTAGGGTCCGGTAGCAATCTAGTTTGTTTTGTGTTTTCTCTCTCACTCTCTCTCTCCCCCCTCTCTCTCTCTCCTTCACCCTCTCTCCCTCTCTCTCTTTCTCCCTCTGCTGAAGGAATGATTGATGATGGAAGAGCACAATCAACCCGTTGCCTTGACGATGTACTCAGCCCGGCCTGGTGTTGCAGAGGACCAGTTGCCACAGCAACTCATGCTGTAGTCTCAGATTACACATGCAGAGGGTTAAGCCACAGTAAAACACTCTCTCTCTCACACACACACACTCACAAACCCTCACTCATATTATACACACACACACACTCACAAACCCTCACTCATATTATACACACACACACACACACACTCACAAACCCTCACTCATATTATACACACACACACACACACACACTCACAAACCCTCACTCACATTATACACACACACACACACACACTCACAAACCCTCACTCATATTATATACACACACACACACACTCACAAACCCTCACTCATATTATACACACACACACACACTCACAAACCCTCACTCACATTATACACACACACACACACTCACAAACCCACACTCATATTAGACACACACACACACACTCACAAACCCTCACTCATATTATACACACACACACACACTCACAAACCCTCACTCACATTATACACACACACACACTCACAAACCCACACTCATATTATACACACACACACACACTCACAAACCCTCACTCATATTATACACACACACACACACACACACACACTCACAAACCCTCACTCATATTACACACACACACACACACACATACTCACAAACCCTCACTCATATTATACACACACACACACACACACACACACACACACACACACACGTGAAATAAGGTCAGCGTGCCTGTGTGTGTATTGTGTGCGTGTGTGTGTATAATCTGTGAGGGTTTGTGTGTGTGTGTATAATATGAGTGAGGGTTTGTGTGTCTGTGTGTGTGTGCACAATATGAGTGAGGGTTTGTGTGTGTGTGTGTGTGTGTATGTGTGTGTGTATAATATGAGTGAGGGTTTGTGTGCGCGCATAGTTTACAGGCTTACCCTGGGAAAGCTTTTTTTCTGCATATTTTAGTTTTATTACAGGAAATGTGACTGCATCCTCTATCTACACTAAGATTATATTCTAATACATTCTGACAGAGGACAAATAATTACAAATATTATGTTAATTTAATGACATCAGGAATATTTATTCCAGTGATAAAATGACGTGCACATTGGCTGTAAATGATTTCACCCTTCTCTGTGGCCTTCAACTCCACCCCCTCTCCCCCAATACCCAATCACCTTCCCTAACACTCAACCACTCTCCCCATCACCCAATCACCTTCCCCAATACTCAACCACTCACCCCCAACACCCCAACACCTTCCCCAATACTCAACCACTCACCCCCAACACCCAAACACCTTCCCTAACACTCAACCACTCTCCCCATCACCCAATCACCTTTCCCAATACTCAACCACTCACCCCCAACACCCAAACACCTTCCCTAATACTCAACCACTCTCCCCATCACCCAATCACCTTCCCTAACACTCAACCACTCTCCCCATCACCCAATCACCTTCCCCAACACTCAATCACTCTCTCCCAACACTCAATTACCTTCCCCAACACTCAACCACTCTCCCCCAACACCCAATCACCTTCCCCAATACTCAACCACTCACCCCCAACACCCAAACACCTTCCCTAATACTCAACCACTCTCCCCATCACCCAATCACCTTCCCCAATACTCAACCACTCACCCCCAACACCCAGCTCAGACGCTTACTGTAGCAGTGATGGGCACTGCCAGGGGTGTACCAGCTCAGACACTGGGCACTGGGGGGGGGGGGGGGGGGCTCTGTATGCAACCATGAGCACACCACACACAGGCTGACTTCTACACTTTCCCCAACACCCACACTAACCCCCACAACCATCAGAATGAAAATCCCCCAATCCTTCTGTGGCCCCTCCCTCTCTGTCATTTTCTTTCTCTCCCACCTCTCTCTCTCTCTCATTTTCTCTGTTGCTCTCTCCCTCCTCTCTCTGTCTCTCTCTCCCACCGCTCTCTCTGTCATTTTCTCTCTCTCCCACCTCTCTCTCTGTCTCTCTCCCTCCTCTCTCTGTCGCTCTCTCCCACCTCTCTCTCTGTCTCTCTCTCTCCTCTCTCTGTCTCTCTCTCCCACCTCTCTCTCTCTCATTCTCTATCTCCATCCTCTCTCTCTGTATTTTGCCCTGAAATGCACCTAATTTCCTCATGTCTTTCCTACCCAATACATATTAGCTGGACAGACAGAGTGACTGAGAGAGGGGGGACAGAGCCAGGGATGGAGGACATGGAAAAAGAAAGTAAGGGAGAGAGAAAAAAAGATGTGAGGTAAAATAGACAGAGGGAGAGGGAAGCAGAGAGAGAGAGAGAGAGAGAGAGAGAGAGAGAGACAGACTCCATTTTCAAGCAGCTCCCCTTAGCAACAGCAACTGTTCTGCCTGTGCTCCATTGGCCAGCTGACAGCTCACACGGCAGTTATCTGCAGGCCCTCCACCAATGAGAATGCCCCTGCAGAGAGTTCAGCTGCAGTATTCCATTTTTACCATGGTAACAGAAACCTGCTCTCAGTCTGTCCGTGACAGGACCTGGAGCTGTCTGCAAGGCCAGCCATGGCTTACCTGGCAACCCCCCAGGCAACCTGGCAACCCCCCTGTCCCCCCCTACCCCCTCAGTGAAGCAGCAAGCTTTTAGACATTCCCACTCACCTCTGCTAATGGCCTTGCTCACAGTGACTCCCACAGAACAGATTTATATGGACTATTCCTGATTTCTGCATATTTACTTTTAAGGCTTTTCAGATCCAGGGATGCGACTGCTCTCTGCACATACTGATAACTTTCCCTGGACTCTCCGGGCTGTACAGAGTACCCCCACCTGACAGGGAGTGGAACTCACACTGAACTGGCCAGAGCGTCTGTGTGTCTGTGTGTGTCAGAGCGTCTGTGTGTTTGAGCGTCTGTGTGTCTGTGTGTGTCAGAGCATCTGTGTGTTTGAGCGTCTGTGTGTCTGTCTGTGTTTGAGCGTCTGTATGTCTGTCTGTGTTAGAGCGTCTGTGTGTCTGTGTGTTTGAGCGTCTGTGCATCTGTCTGTGTCAGAGCGTCTGTGTGTTAGAGCGTCTGTGTGTGTCAGAGCGTCTGTGTGTGTTAGAGCGTCTGTGTGTCTGTGTGTGTTAGAGCGTCTGTGTGTCTGTGTGTGTTAGAGCGTCTGTGTGTCTGTGTGTGTTAGAGCATCTGTATGTTTGAGCGTCTGTGTGTCTGTGTGTGTCAGAGCGTCTGTGTGTGTTTGAGCGTCTCTGTGTCTGTGTGTGTTAGAGCGTCTATGTGTGACTGTGTGTGTTAGAGCATCTGTGTGTGTCTGTGTGTGTTTGAGCGTCTGTGTGTCTGTGTGCGTTAGAGGGCCTGTGTGCGTCTGTGTGTGTTTGAGCGTCTGTGTGTGTCTGTGTGCGTTAGAGGGTCTGTGTGTGTTTTAGTAGGTGAGTGTGACACAAACCTTAGAGGCTGTATACAGACTTGGTTGCCAGGAAACCACAAACACTGTGCATGCATGCATCAGCTCTTACACACTCACACACACACACACTCACACACGGGCACACACACCCTGTGAGGACACAAGGTCACTGTAAAGCCCAGACTGATGGGAGTGTGCGTGTGCGGGGGTGCGTGCTTGTGTGTCTGTGTGTGTGTGTGTGTGTGCGCTTGCGGGGGTGCGTGCGTGCGTGCGTGTGCGTGTGTGAGTGGTACAGAATAGACCGTGTTGCTGTATGTGAAAGGTTTCAGGTTCACAAACACACAGGATGTAAAGTCCACTCAGGTCATGTGACTCACCTGGCCTCCCCTGCAGCCCACACAAGCCACGCCCCCTCCCTGAGTGACTGCACCTGACACATTCCACCTTCACTGGCTCCTTGCTGGAGATGCACCCCACTCTCTCAACATATGTGGCTCTCTCCCATTGGCTGAGTCACAGACTCTCCATTGGCTGAGTGACAGCCTCTCCCATTGTTCTGAGTCACAGTCTCTCCATTGGCTGAGTCACAGTCTCTCCATTGGCTGAGTCGCAGACTCTCCATTGGCTGAGTGACAGACTCTCCATTGGCTGAGTGACAGCCTCTCCATTGGCTGAGTGACAGACTCTCCCATTGTTCTGAGTCACAGTCTCTCCATTGGCTGAGTGACAGCCTCTCCATTGGCTGAGTGACAGACTCTCCCATTGTTCTGAGTCACAGTCTCTCCATTGGCTGAGTGACAGACTCTCCATTGGCTGAGTCACAGACTCTCCATTGGCTGAGTGACAGCCTCTCCCATTGTTCTGAGTCACAGTCTCTCCATTGGCTGAGTCACAGACTCTCCATTGGCTGAGTGACAGACTCTCCATTGGCTGAGTGACAGCCTCTCCATTGGCTGAGTGACAGCCTCTCCATTGGCTGAGTGACAGACTCTCCCATTGTTCTGAGTCACAGTCTCTCCATTGGCTGAGTGACAGCCTCTCCATTGGCTGAGTGACAGACTCTCCCATTGTTCTGAGTCACAGTCTCTCCATTGGCTGAGTCACAGACTCTCCATTGGCCGTGTGGCAGCCTCTCCCATTGGCCGAGTGGCAGCTGGGCGTTTGCTTTGCTGCATAAATACACAGAGTGTTTGGGCGTGGTGTTTGGGGTCAGCCTGACCTGTTTTGGCGTGGTGTTTGGGATCAGCCAGACCTGTTCGGGCATGGTGTTTGGGATCAGCCAGACCTGTTCGGGCATGGTGTTTTGGACCAGCCAGACCTGTTTGGGCGTGGTGTTTGGGATCAGCCAGACCTGTTCGGGCGTGGTGTTTGGGATCAGCCAGACCTGTTTGGGCATGGTGTTTGGGGTGAGATTTACGGGTCGTGAGCTGATCCTGGATCAGCTGGCGGGGGGCAGAATGTGCCCGGAGCATCTCTCTGAGGAAAGAGAGGGTAGAGGACGGCTGAGTTTCAAACATGCAGTTAGAAAACACTAAAAACCTCTGATGGCACATATTTCAGATCTGACAGAGGTTATTTCATAACTGACACGTGATGGAGAGCATGTTGAGTTTTAATATATTTCAGGACTGACACGTGTTGGAGAGCAGGTTGAGTTTTAATATATTTCAGAACTGACACATGTTGGAGAGCATGTTGAGTTTTAATATATTTCAGAACTGACACGTGTTGGAGAGCAGGTTGAGTTTTAATATATTTCAGAACTGACATGTTGGAGAGCATGTTGAGTTTTAATATATTTCAGAACTGACAAGCCTGCGCGTTTGGAGACAATATTAGGTGCTAGGGTTATACATACAATACATAGTCTATTTGTTACGCGCATTCTATGTAACGGAGATCAGCGAAGATTTCCCGCGTGGTCGTTTTGAGCCGTGTACAACAAATGCAGGCTTATATTCGTATTTGAAGCTAGCGCGCCCTCAGGTGGCTATATGCGCCTTGTAAATTGTATTTATTTATTTTTATCTGAGCCAAGTTTGTAAATCTCCGGAACGCAGATGCTGCGCTGGTTCACAGGTCTTCCTAGTTTGTGGATGACATGGAGGGACTCTGACCTCAGTAAGTGAGTTCGGGGTGAAAGCAGAGCATCGCCGCGTTATTTATACATAACAGCCGTTACCAGAGGAGCGAATGACAGCACAGTTTCGAGATGGGGTTTAAAGTGTTAAAAACGGACTACATCAAAAAAACCCAAACGCCCATCAGCACCGCTGTAAACGTTGCTCAGCGTTACCCTGCTGTTCTCCCCCTGTTCCCGTTAATATTCTAACCCACCAGAACTTCCCTGCGTCACACTTAAGGTAGAACTGGAAATCAGCCTACATCACTGAGAAATACCTGCACAGATTCGAGACATATCTTGCTTTTACGTCACCCGATATATTTGAAATAACAGCATAATATTTTCGTTCATTCTGGTTGGGCTGTAATCACGACGCTACGTGACACTCACTGTTTTAACTGCTGTATTGGCATCTTTCTTGTACCGGACGGGATGCTTTAGCTAATGCCTTAGCGTTGGGAACGGGTCTATGATGAAGAACTGAACACGCATAAAACGCTCACAGCTCAGAGGAACAGTCTGTTTTTGGTTGTATATGCATGTTCCCCACGATAATGTCGCGTGGATCTATGAAGCGAAACGGTAAACGGATAACACGAACGTCACAGTAGCTATAGCGCAGCCGAATCACGAAGGGATATCTCATCTGTTAATGCCCAATGCCTAAAAAACTCAGGAATTGTAAGGCCACTTAACACGAGTGACTTTGAAATGCGTCACAGTTATTGGCTGTTGTCATAAAACTTAAGTGGAAAAGTTTAAGTTAATAAAGTTATGCTGCTGCCTTACCCCATGGTTCTCGTTGAGAGATCCCACAATAGCCGTAGCCAACTTCGTCATTAGGCCTACTGATAAACGTTGAACTACAGACCTCATCACCTCTCCTTCCGTTAATGTAGACGACCACCAGTCTGTGAAACGAATAGGATTATGTCATTGGACATGCGTACATAACTCCAAATAGCTGCACGTGCTGCAACCACACACGCAGCACCAATAAAAACACAAGATGCGCGAGTTAAGGTAAAAACGAACACGATGACAACCGTTAAACGAACTGCATATTTCTCCAAAAATGCCAATGCCATGTAGTCCCAATTTTAGTGGATAATCATTTCAAATAATTTTTAAAAATCCAGAAATGAGAGGGCTGCTGTTGCTTCTTTTAAAAAAAGCATGAGTCGAAAGGTAGAATCAGTCCAGGTGTGAAATTGTATATTATAATCAAAATGCGTATGTTTTTAGACCGAGTCAAAACTGGCGGAGGCCACTAAGAACGGAAGAACTGCGCAGTTTTTATTCCATTGCTAAGCACATACTCTCTAGCGCACTCTCAAGCCTCCTCTTCACTCCCCATCCTCTCTCACTCCCCCTCTCTCTCTCGCTCCCTCTCTCTCGCTGTTCTTCTTAAGGAATTTTTCGGTGGACGGACGCTGGAGTCGATGCTGGAGGACTGGCGTTGTGTACACGCTGCTCGCGCAGTTATTGGTTGCCTTCACGTTACTGTGGCTTGAAATGAGTTGTGACATATGAAGGAGAATAGAGAGACAGAGGATAGAAAAGAAGGAAAGGACAGGAGAATTGAACGTATGAATAGAGCTGTCATGTTCTCGTGGAATGATGATGCTTGTTTGACGGTCGAGGTTGGTATAATTTCAGCTAAACTGAACAACATCATTAACTCCAGCCATACCGATACGCTACCATGAGAGAAAGTTCTCGACTCCCAGCGATACAAGTAAAATCTGTAAATATACAAATGGCCTCAAGGTGGCAGTCATGCACTTCTTTCAGTTTCCAGTGGCGTTCCGAATTTTCGAATATCCTACTACAAGGTTCGGCACGAAAGATCTCATTCAGTAGCGCTTGCACCACCGGGCGCTGATAAGAGGTAAACTGACTGGACGATATCTTTCCGTAAAATTGATTATTAGTCTCGACCAATTTTCAACCATTTTTCTTATTTATTAACAATGATTACAGCCATTTCTCAAAATACTGAACACCATCTGATGTAGCCAATTAGGTGAGTGATTATTTACTTCGGATCTCACATTTTATCAGCATTTTTAAAAAATGTGGAACATGTAGGCTACTCTTTATTCGCCACACTCACACACGGAATATTCATGGCAAAGGTCTGCTATGTGTAGAATTTGTAATCTTTTACATTGCATTTATTTTGCAGACGCTTTTATCCAAACGAGGTACAAAAGTGCATATCATGGTCATTGGAACAACTGCAAAACAGGATCGATAAGGTACAATAGCCTACTAATTTTGTATAGTTATTTATAGCCACAGCTGTCCAGTTCAGTTCACACAGTTCTCTCAGTTCCACAAATACAAAAAATAGCTGCAAGCAGCAATGCGGGGCCCTACAAACATGTCCAATATGGGTAAATAGTAGGAGAAGGAGAAAAGAGTCCAAGTGGCGTAGATGTCAGGATTTTGGGCAATCTACCCGTGCATGAGATAATACAACTTCCGGTTCATGAGAAACATTACTTAGAAAAATGAATGTGCATTAGCATAAAGTGCTAACTATATCACACACAAATCACGCAATTTTTAACGAAAGAACTTTTCCTTATCACCCTTGATCGAGAGAATACCCAAGAGTACACGTGCCATGGTGACGGAATCAGGTAAAGTGTTCATGAGAAGACTTCGTAGGACCCCTAATAATAAATATAGCTGCAAGCAGCAATGCGGGGCCCTACGAACATGTCCAAGCCCATTTAGGGTATAGGGCTCAAACTAGGGTACATATGACCATACAAAATGTGTAAGAAATGCATGTTTTTTATAGGGAGAACATTGTTGTTTGTTAAATGACCTCAAACATATTATTTTGCATTTGTATTATAGTATTCATGATATTTAGCTTGTTTTCCATCAATTTAAAATGGGTTTTCAGGTGATTTTAATGGTACTAATGGCTTCAATTCGGGTTCAGGGCTCAACCTAGGGTTTAGCTAGGGTTAGGGTTAGGAAAACGGTAAGTCTAAGGGTAGAGGCAAGTTCACGGTTGTGTTGAGCAGCTTGAAGAAAGGTTAGGACATGGGTTTGTTAATGATTTTGAAGGAACCAAAAAATTCCTCTACTACCATGTGTCTCTATCACCATGCAAAAGGTCTAATTAATGCATGTGTTTTTAAGGAGAACATTTATGTTTTTTAAATGACCTCATACATATTATTTTGTATTTGTATTATTGTCTTCATGATATTTGCCTTGTTTTCCATCAATATTAAATGGGTTTTCTGATGTTTTCAAAGGTACCAATGGCTTCAATTAGGGTTTAGGGCTCAGCCTAGGGTTCAGCTAGGGTTAGGGTTAGGAAAATGGTAAGTCTGAGGGTTGAGGCAAGTTCACGGTTGTGTTTAGCAGCTTGAAGAAAGGTTAGGACATGGGTTTGTTAATGATTTTGAGTGAACCAAAAAATGTCTCTCGTAGAATATGTATCTATGACCAAACAAATTGTCTAAGAAATGCATGTTTTTTATAGGGAGAACATTGTTGTGTGTTAAATGACCTCAAACATATTATTTTCCATTTGTATTATAGTATTCATGATATTTAGCTTGTTTTCCATCAATTTAAAATGGGTTTTCAGGTGATTTTAATGGTACCAATGGCTTCAATTCGGGTTTAGGGCTCAAACTAGGGTACAGCTAGGGTTAGGGTTAGGGTTAGGGTTAGGAAAACGGTAAGTCTGAGGGTAGAGGCAAGTTCACGGTTGTGTTGAGCAGCTTGAAGAAAGGTTAGGACATGGGTTTGTTAATGATTTTGAAGGAACCAAAAAATTCCTCTACTACCATGTGTCTCTATCACCATGCAAAAGGTCTAATTAATGCATGTGTTTTTAAGGAGAACATTTATGTTTTTTAAATGACCTCATACATATTATTTTGTATTTGTATTATTGTCTTCATGATATTTGCCTTGTTTTCCATCAATATTAAATGGGTTTTCTGATGTTTTCAAAAGTACCAATGGCTTCAATTAGGGTTTAGGGCTCAACCTAGGGTTCAGCTAGGGTTAGGGTTAGGAAAATGGTAAGTCTGAGGGTTGAGGCAAGTTTACGGTTGTGTTCAGCAGCTTGAAGAAAGGTTAGGACATGGGTTTGTTAATGATTTTGAATGAACAAAAAAATTTCTCTACTAGCATGTGTCTCTATGACCATGCAAAAGGTCTAATTAATGCATGTGTTTTTAAGGAGAACATTTATGTTTATTAAATGACCTCATACATATTATTTTGTATTTGTATTATTGTTTTCATGATATTTACCTTGTTTTCCATCAAGTAAAAATGGGTTTTCGGATGTTTTCGAAGGTACCAATGGCTTCAAATTGTGTTTAGGGCTCAAACTAGGGTACAGCTAGGGTTAGGGTTAGGGTTAGGGTTAGGAAAACGGTAAGTCTGAGGGTTGAGGCAAGTTTATGGTTGTGTTTAGCAGCTTGAAGAAAGGTTAGGACATGGGTTTGTTAATGATTTTGAATGAACAAAAAAATTTCTCTACTAGCATGTGTCTCTATGACCATGCAAAAGGTGTAATAAATGCATGTTTTTTTAGGGAGAACATTTAAGTTTCTTGAATGACATCATACATATTATTTTGTATTTGTATTATTGTCTTCATGATATTTACCTTGTTTTCCATCAAGTAAAAATGGGTTTTCGGATGTTTTCGAAGGTACCAATGGCTTCAAATTGTGTTTAGGGCTCAAACTAGGGTACAGCTAGGGTTAGGGTTAGGGTTAGGGTTAGGAAAACGGTAAGTCTGAGGGTTGAGGCAAGTTTATGGTTGTGTTTAGCAGCTTGAAGAAAGGTTAGGACATGGGTTTGTTAATGATTTTGAATGAACCAAAAAATGTCTCTCGTAGCATATGTACCTATGATAAAAGGTCTAATTAATGCATGTGTTTTTAAGGAGAACATTTATGTTTTTTAAATGACCTCATACATATTATTTTGTATTTGTATTATTGTCTTCATGATATTTGCCTTGTTTTCCATCAATATTAAATGGGTTTTCTGATGTTTTCAAAGGTACCAATGGCTTCAATTAGGGTTTAGGGCTCAACCTAGGGTTCAGCTAGGGTTAGGGTTAGGAAAACGGTAAGTCTGAGGGTTGAGGCAAGTTTATGGTTGTGTTTAGCAGCTTGAAGAAAGGTTAGGACATGGGTTTGTGAATGATTTTGAATGAACCAAATAATGTCTCTCGTAGCATATGTACCTATGACCAAACAAATTATCAAAGAAATTCATGTTTTTTATAGGGAGAACATTGTTGTTTGTAAAATGACCTCAAACATATTTTTTTCCATTTGTATTATAGTATTCATGATATTTGCCTTGTTTTCCATCAAGTATAAATGGGTTTCAATACTTGTAGGATATTCTACAAAACTAGGTTACCATATAGGCTCTAATGTGAGGATTAAGGCTCAAATTAAAGGATATTATTACAAAAGGAGGGATAGGTAAGTAACAAGATCAATGAAGGGATTGTAGGAAATGATTCAAAGGTTTGTTAGCCAGTGCTTGAAGAGAGGTTAGGACATGGTTTAAGTAAATGAAATTAGTTTGATGAAAATTGAAAAATTCATACTAGCATTGTTCCAAAATTGGAAAAAGCTTAAATTTAATGCTGTTTTGTTCAAGAGTAATCATTTATTTTTATGTTTTAATTGATCATAAATTATTTTGAATTTAAATTTTTATGTTTTTGACCTTGTTATTCCCATAAATAAATGACTGTTTCTGAAGTTTATGATCAAAAAGTGTTACAATTTAAATTGTTTAGGGATCAAATAGGGTCTATACTATTAATAAATGACGAAACGGGTATATCATGAGTTGGGAAATTTTAGGTTTATGTTTAGCCAAATGTGAAAAACTGCTTAACATTTTTAAATGGATTTTGATTCAAAGAGATAGGGAAAAGTTAATTTCCCATAGAAATAAATGACATGCAATATTCTGAAGGATTATGATCAAAATGTATTTGTGAAAATTAAAAACATGATATGCTTTTCAAAAGTGGAAACATGTTAATTTTAAAATTGCTATTTTTGATTCAAGATAGAAAATGTTTAATTACGTTCCCCATAGAAATAAAACTAGAAAGTTATTCTGAAGGGATTTATGATCAAATGTATTTTGAAAATTTTAAATTTAATGCCTGTTTTGATTCAAACTAAGAATCTGTTTAATTAACTCCCATTGAAATAAATGACTAGAAATTATTCTGAAGGGATTTATGATCAAAAATGTATTTTGGTGGAAATTTAGATTAAAAGGCTATAGACATTGTGTGATGAATTAAATCCGATTTTGATCAAATGAATCTAATTAATTCCCTGAAATAAAATAGAATATTCTAAGATTATGACAAAAATGTATGAAAAAATTAATGTTTTTATAGAGGAACATTGTTAGTTCTAGTAAAATGCTAAAATTTTTATTTATATAGTATTCATGATTTTGCTTGATTTTCCATAATATATAAGTTTTAATTTATGCTAAGTATTAAATAATAATTAAACTAAAACAATAGGAATCCTGTTTAATTAACTTCCCCATTAATAAAATGACTAGTAAATTATTCGAAGGATTTATGATCAAAAATGTATTTTGGTGGAAAATTGAAAAATACATAAGGCATAGCCTTAGTCAAAATTGGAAAAACTGCTAAAATTTTAAATGCCTGTTTTTGATTCAAAGAGAAGGGAATCATGTTAATTAACTTCCCAATAGAAATAAATATAGAAGTATTTAATGGGATTTAGATCAAAGCATGATTTTGTCAAAATGTGAAAATGCTTAAAATTAAAGCCTGTTTTTGATTCAAACAAATAGGAATCTGTTTAATTAACTTCCCCATTGAAATAAATGACTAGAAATTATTCTGAAGGGATTTATGATCAAAATGTATTTGGGAAAATAAAATACATAAGCTATAATTATGTCAAAATTTGGAAAACTGCTAATTTAAAATGCCTGTTTTTGATTCAAACAATAGGAATCTGTTTAATAACTTCCCATTGAAATAAATGACTAGAAATTATTCTGAAGGGATTTATGATCAAAAGTATTTGGTAATTAAATACAAGCAACTTTCAATGTAAAATTAATTTTAAAATGCCTGTTTTTGATTCAAAGAAATAGGGAATCATGTTTAATTAACTTCCCCATAGAAATAAATGACTAGAAAGTATTCTGAAGGGATTTATGATCATAAATGTATTTTGAAAATTTTAAAATTTTAAAATGCCTGTTTTTGATTCAAACAAATAGAGAATCCTGTTTAATTAACTTCCCCATTGAAATAAATGACTAGAAATTATTCTGAAGGGATTTATGATCAAAAATGTATTTTGGTGGAAAATTGAAAAATACATAAGGCTATAGCCTTATGTCCAAAATGTGGAAAAACTGCTTAAAATTTTAAAATGCCTGTTTTTGATTCAAACAGATAGGGAATCATGTTTAATTAACTTCCCCATAGAAATAAATGACTAGAAATTATTCTGAAGGGATTTATGATCATAAATGTATTTTGAAAATTTTAAAATTTTTAAATGCCTGTTTTTGATTCAAACAAATAGAGAATCATGTTTAATTAACTTCCCCATTGAAATAAATGACTAGAAATTATTCTGAAGGGATTTATGATCAAAAATGTATTTTGGTGGAAAATTGAAAAATACATAAGGCATAGTTATATCCAAAAATGTGGAAACAAACTGGCTTAAAATTTTTTAAAATGCCTGTTTTTGATTCAAAAGATAGGGAATCATGTTTAATTAACTTCCCCATAGAAATAAATGACTAGAAATTATTCTGAAGGGATTTATGATCAAAATGTATTTTGAATGAAAAATAGCTATAGTAAAATTTTAATTAAAATGCCTGTTTTGATTCAAACAATAGGGAATCATGTTTAATTAACTTCCCCATGAAATAAATGACTAGAAATTATTCTGAAGGGATTTATATAAGATATAAATGTATTTTGAAAATTTTAAAATTTTTAAATGCCTGTTTTTGATTCAAACAGATAGGGAATCATGTTTAATTAACTTCCCCATTGAAATAAATGACTAGAAATTATTCTGAAGGGATTTATGATCAAAAATGTATTTTGGTGAAAATTGAAATAATAAGCTTAGCTTATGTCCAATGTGAAAGTTAAAATTTTAAAATGCGTTACAAATAGGGAATCATGTTTAATTAACTTCCCCATAGAAATAAATGACTAGAAATTATTCTGAAGGGATTTATGATCATAAATGTATTTTGAAAATTTTAAAATTTTTAAATGCCTGTTTTTGATTCAAACAAATAGAGAATCATGTTTAATTAACTTCCCCATTGAAATAAATGACTAGAAATTATTCTGAAGGGATTTATGATCAAAAATGTATTTTGGTGGAAAATTGAAAAATACATAAGGCTATAGCCTTATGTCCAAACTGTGGAAAAACTGCTTAAAATTTTAAAATGCCTGTTTTTGATTCAAAGAGATAGGGAATCATGTTTAATTAACTTCCCCATAGAAATAAATGACTAGAAAGTATTCTGAAGGGATTTATGATCATAAATGTATTTTGAAAATTTTAAAATTTTTAAATGCCTGTTTTTGATTCAAACAAATAGAGAATCATGTTTAATTAACTTCCCCATAGAAATAAATGACTAGAAATTATTCTGAAGGGATTTATGATCAAAAATGTATTTTGGTGGAAAATTGAAAAATACATAAGGCTATAGTCTTATGTCCAAAATGTGGAAAAACTGCTTAAAATTTTAAAATGCCTGTTTTTGATTCAAACAAATAGAGAATCCTGTTTAATTAACTTCCCCATTGAAATAAATGACTAGAAATTATTCTGAAGGGATTTATGATCAAAAATGTATTTTGAAAATTTTAAAATTTTTAAATGCCTGTTTTTGATTCAAACAAATAGAGAATCATGTTTAATTAACTTCCCCATTGAAATAAATGAATGGAAATGATTCTTATACTCAGTGTTATGTCACTTACCTGATGACTTGGGGAGTCTTTTAGCTGGTTTGGATATTTCCTTCTGATAATCATTGCTTTTGACATTGGTGTTTACCTCCACAGCGTTTCAATTTTATTACTCAAATTTTCTATAAATTAGGCCTCCGAGCCCAGGCTGAAAACCTGAAAACATATAAATAATCCTAAAAATTAGAGTTAGAGAACCCTTGAACAATTAATGTCAAAGCACATATATTCATAAGGGCAGATTTTACATTGCATTACACTTTTTTGGTTGATGAAATTGACGTATGAGTGCACACTGGAACATCTACAAAACACAGGTCCAATAAGGTACAATCCTCCTTGTGTATCAGTTATCCATTCCCATGAACACTTTAAGACCAGTTCACACAGCAAGCATCGGATAGGTCAGAACATTATGACGAGTCAAACAAGGAGGCATGACAATGAGCCACAACATCAAGAGAACGATACAAGTGCAATATAAGCGCTGTATGGAGGTACAAGTGTAACATGAATGGACCAGAGGAACAAAACAGAAGGACACAAGGGATAAGAGCTCTTTATTATTGTGGATTACAGTTGTGCTGTTCCAGGACCATTGGTTATGGTGAGTCGATTCTTCCCAGGTAAATCTGAGACGCTTTTATTTGGTCAGACGGTGAGGCTGGAGGATGTGCAGTGGCAGGGCCTCGATGAGCACAGTCAGACACCTGGAGCACACTCACACACCTGGAGCACAGTCAGACACCTGGAGCACACTCACACATCTGGAGCATGCTCACACACCTGCAGCACGCTCACACACCTGGAGCACAGTCAGACACCTGGAGCACAGTCAGACACCTGGAGCACACTCACACACCTGCAGCACACTCACACACCTGGAGC
>NC_057941.1:54004021-54011521 GCF_018555375.3 Anguilla rostrata
GCGATAGGTATCAGAGCAGGTTGGAGAGGCAGTGTTTTGAAACACAGGAACCCCCCCGCCCCCATAGCGTGCTGGCAGACAGGTGTAGCTGGCAGGTGTGGGGGCACAACCTAAGCAGAAACCCCCCCCTCCGACAGTGTGACAGGGGCGCTGCGGGCAAACACAAAGACAGCAGGATCACAAAGTTTCATACCTCTCTATTCCACAACTTTCCCTCCCTAGTCTCCTTCCTCTCCAGTTCCTCTCTCTCTCTCCTATCCCTCTCTCCCATCCTCCTTGTTTCTCTCCCCCTCTCGCTGTCTCTCTTCCTCGGGTCGGCCCGAAGCCTGCACCGTCAGGCTGAGTCTATTCTCAGCGTGAACACACCGGCTGAAACCGGTTTCATAAACGCAACGCTTCTCAGCATTGTTCCCTCAGCGTTGGAGTGATGTTCTCATGTGTTCCCTCAGCATTGGAGTGATGTTGTGGGAACGTTACGTCTCTGGAACACCGTACATCACAAATTAGCCAAGCAGGGAACACATGAAAGCTATGGTCCAATTAAGCAAAGCAAATATAATCTAATATATCAATTAGGGAAAGTCAATTAGCACAGCATTCAATTAGAGAGCTGTGCCCTGGGAAGGCGGGGCTGCAATGAGTAACTGAGTGCCAAAGGGTGAATACAGTTAATGCACTCTATACCCTGGGGGCGAAATATATTCACGGTAACATAACCTAGTTCTGCTGAGTGTTTTGTGTAAACTCTCGGGGGCCTGAACCTGATACTGCAGCAAGGGGTATAGCACATATAACCAACAAACAGCCTGCAAACAAACTACAAACAGCCTGCACACATAACCAACAAACAGCCTGCAAATAAACTACAAACAGCCTGCACACATAACCAACAAACAGCCTGCAAACAAACTACAAACAACCTGCACACATAACCAACAAACAGCCTGCAAACAGACTACAAACAGCCTGCACACATAACCAACAAACAGCCTGCAAACAGACTACAAACAGCCTGAGCACACACTACAAACTACAAACAGCCTGCGCACACACTACAAACAGCCTGCAAACAGACTACAAACAGCCTGCACACACTACGAACAGCCTGCAAACAAACTACAAACAGCCTGCACACATAACCAACAAACAGCCTGCAAACAGACTACAAACAGCCTGAGCACACACTACAAACTACAAACAGCCTGCACACACACTACAAACAACCTGCACACACACTACAAACTACAAACAGCCTGCACACACACTAAAAACAGCCTGCGCACACACTACAAACAGCCTGCAAACAAACTACAAACAGCCTGCACACACACTACAAACAGTCTGCACACAAATAATAAACAGCATGCACACACACTACAAACAGCCTGCACACACACTACAAACTACAAACAGCCTGCACACACACTACAAACTACAAACAGACTGCACACACACTACAAACTTCAAACAACCTGCACACACACTACAAACTACAAACAGCATGCACACACACTACAAACAGCCTGCACACACACTACAAACAGCCTGCACACACACTACAAACTACAAACAGCCTGCACACACACTACAAACTACAAACAGCCTGCACACACACTACAAACTACAAACAGCCTGCACACACACTACAAACAGCCTGCTCACACACTACAAACAGCCTGCACACACACTACAAACAGCCTGCTCACACACTACAAACAGCCTGCACACACACTACACACTACAAACAGCCTGCGCACACACTACAAACAGCCTGCACACACACTACAAACTACAAACAGCCTGCACACACACTACAAACAGCCTGCACACACACTACAAACAGCCTGCACACACACTACACACTACAAACAGCCTGCGCACACACTACAAACAGCCTGCACACACACTACAAACAGCCGGTGCACACACTACAAACTACAAACAGCCTGCACACACACTACAAACAGCCTGCACACACACTACACACTACAAACAGCCTGCGCACACACTACAAACAGCCTGCACACACACTACAAACAGCCGGTGCACACACTACAAACTACAAACAGCCTGTGCACACACTACAAACAGCCTGCACACACTACAAACTACAAACAGCCTGCCACACACACCTACACTACAACAGCCTGCACACACACTACAAACTACAAACAGCCTGCACACACACTACAAACAGCCTGCACACACACTACAAACTACAAACAGCCTGCTCACACACTACAAACAGCCTGCACACACACTACAAACTACAAACAGCCTGCACACACACTACAAACTACAAACAGCCTGCACACACACTACAAACAGCCTGCACACACACTACAAACAGCCTGCACACACACTACAAACTACAAACAGCCTGCTCACACACTACAAACAGCCTGCACACACACTACAAACTACAAACAGCCTGCACACACACTACAACAGCCTGCCACACACTACAAACAGCCTGCACACACACTACACATACAAACAGCCTGCCACACACTACAAACAGCCTGCACACACACTCAACAGCTGCCACACTACAACTACAAACAGCCTGCACACACACTACAAACAGCCTGCACACACACTACCTACAAACAGCCTGCCACACACTACAAACAGCCTGCACACACACTACAAAACCTACACAAACAGCCTGCCACACACTAAAAACAAACAGCCTGCACACACACTACAAACTACAAACAGCTGCACACACACTACAAACCCTGCACACACACTACAAACAGCCTGCACTCACACTACAATACAAACAGCCTGCTCACACTACAACAGCCTACACACTCTACAACTAAACAGCCTGCACACACACTACATACAAGACCTGCACCACTACAAGTTACAATACAAACAGCCGGTGCAACACACACACTACAAACAGCCTGCCACACTACAACACTACACACTCCCACAACAGCCTGGCAATCAACTCACACACTACAACTACAACAGCTCATAAAAGCCTATACACAAAATAACACTACATTACAACAGCCTGCCACACACTACGAAAGCTACAAACACCGTGCTACACTACACTACAAACACCTGCACACACCTACACACTAAAACAGCCTGCCACACACTACAAACAGCCTGCACACACACTACAAACGCCTGCACACACCTACAACTACAACAGCCTGCTGCACACACTACAACAGCCTGCAACACACTACAAACTACACCTGCACACACCTACAAACTACAAACACCTGCACACACTACAATACAGCCTGCAGACCTTACTAACTGAAGCCTCTCAAGCTAAACACTGTCACACAACTTAAAACATGCCGTGACACATAATAACCAAACAGTGTGACACACTACAAATCAGCTGGAGTGCTTTGTTGCTTAAGTATGCCTGTTTAGTGAAATTTAAAGATTATGTTTTTCTAGAATAATATCCTGGAAATCTATGTCCTTTACGTTTGTGTTCTAAACAAATTTAAAAACGTCCCCCCTCCCATTCGCCCCCAGGCCTTTGCCCTATTTAATGCTGCATTGCATGAGCATGTGGGGTGCTGAATTTCTCTCATGTATCATTTAGCCTTTATTTAAAAACCAGATATAATATTAATGCCCCCATTCTACCAGCTTCTTAATGCATTGTGCAGAATCACTGATATTCAGCACAAACTGCAGTTAACCTCCTGTACTGAGCCAGCCTATGCTGTCAGAAAAACTTCAGTGTGACCTGGGTAAGTAAACTCTGTGTACACTTAGAATAAACCCAGTGTATACCTACAGTAGAGTAAACCCAGTGTATACTTACAGTAGAGTAAACCCAGTGTTGTAGTAGAGTGTATGTTTAGAATAAACCCTGTGTCTCTGTGCGTTTGTGTTTACCCCCCCCCCCCCCACAGGCCTCGGCCAGGACAAGGTGATGAAGACCTACCTGGCGGGAACATTCTCTTTCTGCCAAAGTTAATACATTCACATTAGGGCCTTTTCAGAGTGTGTGTGAGCCCTCTGGGGCTACCTGCCCTCAGCCTGTTCTCCACCCCTCCCCGCCCATCCCCCCCCCCCCCCCTCCCACTCCCTCATTAATAATTCATCATTCATCCCAGAAAGCCACTGGCCTCATGCTTAGTGAACACATGTTACTGTTGCCCTGGTAACAACATAAACAAAGCAGGTTTATGAAGGACAGGATACACAATGAGCTCTGGTGTACTGCAAGGAGGCTAAGGGCAGGTGCACACACACACACACCCACACACACACACACCCACACACACGCATAAACAGGGACACACATACACGCATACACACACATACATACACACACACACACACACCCCCCCCCCACACACACACCCACACACACGCATAAACAGGGACACACACACACGCACACACGTACGCACGCAGGCGCACACACACACACACATACATACATACAGACACTTACACACATACACACATGCACACGCACACACACACACACACACACACAGACACATACACACATACACACACGCACACATACATACACGTACACACACACACACACACACACACACGCATAAACAGGGACACACATACACACACATCCCCCCCCACCCACACACACACACACACACACACATAAACAGGGACACGCATACACGCATACACACATACACACACACACGCACACACGCGCACACACACACACACACACACGGTTCCCAACCTTAATCAGCACCTACAGCTGTTCATTTGAAAATGATCAAAGATCAATATTTCCCTTTAGAGTTATCTGCCCTTATCGCAGGCAATGGGATGTTCAGTCAGCTACCGGGATGACATTCACCTGTCAGGGCTGATAATTACGCTCTATTCAGACACGAGGCTGTCATCCTCACAGCTCCACACCTTCGGAATGCGCCATCGCTTGTGCTGAAAATATGTGGCCTCCTCTGCTCTCTTTTCAGTGAGAAAGCGTCAGTAAGAGCAAACGCAAACGCAAACAGACCATCAGCCTGAAGAGCTGAGTCACCCCACCACAGGCACAGACGCTTCACAGGCCTGTTCAGCCCACAGGAGACACAGGTAACACAGAGACAGGTGTATGGCACAGGTAAAACAGAGACAGGTGTTACGCACAGGTGACACAGAGACTGGTGTAAGGCACAGGTAACACAGAGACAGGTGTAAGGCACAGGTAACACAGAGACAGGTGTACAGCACAGGTAACACAGAGACAGCTGTAATGCACAGGTAACACAGAGACAGGTGTTACGCACAGGTAACGCAGAGACAGGTGTAAGACACAGGTAACACAGAGACAGGTGTACAGCACAGGTAACACAGAGACAGGTGTAAGGCACAGGTAACACAGAGACAGGTGTAAGGCACAGGTAACACAGAGACAGGTGTAAGGCACAGGTACCAGCACAGGTGAACAGATGCTCTTAACAAATGAGAGAATAGTTTTTGCCATTGGTCTTATTGCCCCAAGCAGAAGCGTGAATATTTTTAATCCGATTTCACCCCCTCCCCCTCCTGGGTTACTTTCTTCCCTATTTAGGTCAACAGGCTATAGGGACTGTGCAAGAGAAATTAAACCAGCCAATCACAGAGCCTGAAAGTGCACCAATCACAGAGTTCACAGAACTGGGAGATTCTATCTTGTCTGAAAATCACAACACCCTCTGCCAGGGCACTTAGCCCAACAGGAGCGGGAAGTCATATCACTGATAAATAAATAAACAGGAACCTGACTGAATCTCCCCGCGTTACTCTACACACAACCACGGAGAGAAGCACAGAGATACAGGCCCCCTAAAACAGTCCGATTAGCCCCAACACAGAGAGACAGGCCCCCTAAAACAGGGAACAGCACAGAGAGACAGGCCCCCTAAAACAGGGAACAGCACAGAGAGACAGGCCCCCTAAAACAGCGAGCACAGAGAGACAGGCCCCCTAAAACAGCGAACAGCACAGACAGACAGGTCCCCTAAAACAGGGAACAGCACAGAGAGACAGGCCCCCTAAAACAGGGAACAGCACAGAGAGACAGGCCCCCTAAAACAGGGAACAGCACAGAGAGACAGGTCCCCTAAAACAGCAAACAGCACAGAGAGACAGGTCCCCTAAAACAGCAAACAGCACAGAGAGACAGGCCCCCTAAAACAGGGAACAGCACAGAGAGACAGGCCCCTAAAACAGAAACAGCACAGAGAGACAGGCCCCTAAAACAGGGAACAGCACAGAGAGACAGGCCCCCTAAAACAGGAACAGCACAGAGAGCAGGTCCCCTAAAACAGGGAACAGCACAGAGAGACAGGTCCCCTAAAACAGGGAACAGCACAGAGAGACAGGCCCCTAAAACAGGAAACAGCACAGAGAGACAGGCCCCCTAAAACAGGAACAGCACAGAGAGACAGGCCCTAACAGGAAACAGCACAGAGAGACAGGCCCCCTAAAACAGGGAACAGCACAGAGAGACAGGCCCCCTAAAACAGGGAACAGCACAGAGAGACAGGCCCCCTAAAACAGGAAACAGCACAGAGAGACAGGCCCCCTAAAACTGGGGATCAGCCCCAGCACAGAGAAAAAGCTCCCCAGGACAGGGACTCTATCAGTGTTATCCTCAGACAGTTCAAATATGTAATGTTTTTGTGTTCTATTATCACCCCCCCACTCACCCTCACCCTCACCCTCACCCTCCAATCTCTCCCAACAACCCCCACTCCCCTACTCACCCCCTCTTTAATTTTCTCTCTCTCCATCGCTCATGTTTCTCTCCATCGCGGCCCCTGACTGTCTGCCCACTGTCTCTCTCTCCGCCGGTATTACCCATCAGCCCCTGCTGCAGACTCCCAGCACAGTTGCCATCTCCTGCATAATTAATTAGCAGAGGCAGCAATTAGCAGCAATTAGAGCAGATGTGAGAGGAGAGGGAGAGTGGGACATCTGCGAGCTGAAGATCAGTTTTTTATTCTATTAATAAGGAATATGAAATATAAGTCATACACACGTGAGTCATTACTAACATCCTCCAGCACACGCAGAGCAGAGACTGTTCCCCTCAGGATGGGGGCTGCCAGGTCGGGGGACCTGTGACATCACAATATCTCACACACAGGTAACGTAACATCACCTGCATACACACACACACACGCTGCAGAACACACACACACACACTCACACTTACACACACATTTCACACATTCACACTCATTCACTCTCACACGATGCAATCAAGTAAAAGGCCATCATCATTTTTTTCTTTTTCATTAGTTTTGTATTTTTATAACATTTTCAAATTTTATTTCCAATTCAGTTTATGTCAGTTTAGTTTTTAGTCCCGTGTGTTAGTTTATATTTCATTTTCAGTTTGAAATCCATCCTAGTTATGTTTTTGTACTATTTAGTTTTAACTTTAGAAGATTCCAGTTTCAGTTTCCTTGACAACCGTTTTTCTTACTTTCATTTCAAATATGCTTTTTTACGAGTAGTTTTCATTTTAATTTC
>NC_057941.1:54016521-54071521 GCF_018555375.3 Anguilla rostrata
TTTAGTTATTGAAATATTAAAGTTAATATTTTTATCAGAATGGTGCCTGTGCTGTGCTTCTGTTCCATGTATATTTATACCGATTACAACTCGACTGCCACATGAGGGAGTGACCCCATTTCTCCCCGCTCACACTGAATGTGATTGACAGTTTTGTGTCACACTCTGAACACACACACACACACACACACACACGCAGGTTAAAATGAAGCCAGTGTCTTATAACGAAACAGTCAGTTCTAATCAAACTGACAAGCCTCGCAGTGTAAACACTCATAATATACTCTAATTCACAACTGGCAAGTTTCATTAAATATGAGAAAGAGAAGGAGATGAAGAGAGATGGAGTCTGTACAGAAACGTGTAGTAAAGAGGAGAGCAGGAGATTCTTCTCCCGCTGATGTCACACAGCTGATGTCACACTGCTGATGTCACACAGCTGATGTCACACTGCTGATGTCGCTCTCAGTGCAGCATGTCCACTGTGGAAAGACTTTTTAAACAGTGAAACATCCTGCACTGGGCATGCCAGATGAGTCTGATTATTTAAATAAACGGGTCTCATTCATGAAACTCATTCCTGGTGGGTGGAGCTGTCGATTTTGGATGGGGGCGGAGGTCTGTGACTTCCCCCAGTTTTCCCCTGTGGGATGTTAGGGGCTCTTTTTCATATGAAGGTTCCCTGTGAAAAGTGCTTGCTGATTCTTCTTTTTTAGGGGGCATGCAAAACTGTTTGGAATACATGAACAAAATAGTTAGGAGTCACAGATCTGTGATTTCACATAAATGTCTCCCCCTCCCACTCACTCACACCCCCCTTTCGCTGAGTAGGAATGCTGTGACCCCTTTTTCTGTCTGATTCTAAGCACCCCCTCACCCCCTCACACACACACTCACACCACCTCACACACACACACACACACTCACTCACCCCCCACACACACACACACACACTCACACTCACACTCACAATCACCCCCCCTCACACACGCACACTCACACACTCACCCCCCCTCACACACACACACACACACACTCACACTCACCCCCTCCACACACACACACACACACTCACACTCACACACTCACCCCCCCACACACACACACACACACACTCACACTCACACTCACCCCCCTCACATACACACACACACAGACACACACACTCACACTCACCCCCCTCACACACACACACACACACACACACACACTCACACACAAAGGGGGGAAACAGGATGGCGGCCATACTCACTACTGCACGTGTACTCACACACACACATCATATGGCTCCCATATTTTTACAGATTTTAAAAGTATTAATTTAATGATGCCAATTTCCTTCTTGCAGGGTGTAATTGTTCAAGTGTTCTGTTCTTTTTCCCAGATCTGAAAGCACGCCGCAGAATGTGTCTGCAAGCTTTTGTCATCTTAATATCATAAAGGAAAAATAATCATAATAATTTCTGATCACAATAATTACTTGGGCCCGAGGCCGACTCTGACTGACTCATCGGGTGGGTAATTACGGCGGGGGGCGGGGGTGTGAGGGAGGGGGCAGTATTGGGCGTCTCAGAGACAAAAGCAGCAATTATAATAAGAAGGTAAAAAAACATCTTTCACTACAGCCCAGCCAAGCAGCAGCAGCACAGACAGCCCAGCCAGGCAACAGCAGCACAGACAGCACAGACAGCACAAACAGCACAGCCAGGCAACTGCAGCACAGACAGCAGAGACCACACAGACAGTACAGCCAGGCAACAGCAGCACAGACAGCACAGACCACACAGACAGCATAGCCAACACAGACATACAGCACAGAAGGGCCAGGCCCAGATTCAGCACTATGTGGAAATTCATTCAGCATCACAACCAGTCATCTCAAATGGCATCAGCCCCCCCCCCCCCCGCCCCCCAAATTATGCTCTACAACTTCATACAACATCAGGGGTGTCAAATTCTGGTCCTGAAAGAGCTGCAGCGTCCACAGACACGTGCGGTTTCCTCACAATGAGCGCCCAATCAGGGACTTGAGAGGAAGGCGTGTGGATGCTTCAGCCAATCGATGAGTCACTCCTGAAACACTCAGACTGCGAATGATACAACACTAAAATACTGCAGAATCTTTACTCTGCTGGTCTGATACAACACTAAAATACTGCAGAATCTTTACTCTGCTGGTCTGATACAACACTAAAATACTGCAGAATCTTTACTCTGCTGGTCTGATACAACACTAAAATACTGCAGAATCTTTACTCTGCTGGTCTGAGTCTACAGACTGTTCACTGGTCTGACTTCACAGAACAGCAGAATCTTTTGAGCCTTTGTTGGATTGTAGTCCACAGAACCATGAGGCTGATCATGCTGCAGACCACGAGCAACAGCTAAGAATGAGCCACAACTCAAACAGAGGACCCTGGCACTGCCAGGAGCTGGGAAGAGTGTGAATCACTCTCAGATTTCTCATCTCTCACTACCTTATGAAGTTATAAGGTGACTTATGACATGCAATGTTGTTTAATATTGAGGTTTTTCGGGTGCCGGATTGGTTTTTATTTACTTTTAATCTGATCTAGTCATTCCATAACAAAGCAGCATTGTGTGTGAATGTGGGACTGGATTTACTGACAGAGTCTTTAATCTCATTAATCTACACACACACACACACACACTCGCTCTTTCTCTCTCTCTCACACACACACACACACGCCCATATTCCATACACACTCACACACGCACACATGCACACACGCACACACACATACTCACATGCGCATACACACACACACACACACACACACACACCCGTCAGGCAGGAGTTTCTGCAGGTCACCCCAAACACAGAGCCACTGGGACCATATTTGGCAGCGTTGGGTGGTCTGCGTCCTCTCTGAGTGCCTGGAGAGTGAGGCACAGTATTTGGCAGCACCTATTTGAGGGGTGGGGGGCTGAGCTCGGTGTCCCAGTGGCAGATGGGGGGTCTGAGAGAGGAGTTATGAGGTCAGATGGGGGCAGGGGAAAAAGCTGTTGTTTGACATCAGAAATATGGAATATGTTTTTTTACTGTCAGAAATATGGAAAATATTTTTAACTGCAGTAACAGAGTGTGCGAGAATAAGAGACAGACATAGGTGCGGGAGGGGGGAAATACATCCCCCCCCCACACACCCCCTGGCTATGAGTCAGCCTCAGGAAAGATAAATAAGCACTACACAACAAAGAGAAGCAACTTCTACTCTCATCCTCACTCTAACACAGTTACACAGAGCACAGCTACAACCAGACTCACCCACTCTAACACAGTTAGAGCACAGCTACAACCAGACTCACCCACTCTAACACAGTTAGAGCACAGCTACAACCAGACTCACCCACTCTAACACAGTTAGAGCACAGCTACAACCAGACTCACCCACTCTAACACAGTTAGAGCACAGCTACAACCAGACTCACCCACTCTAACACAGTTAGAGCACAGCTACAACCAGACTCACCCACTCTAACACAGTTAGAGCACAGCTACAACCAGACTCACCCACTCTAACACAGTTAGAGCACAGCTACAACCAGACTCACCCACTCTAACACAGTTACAGCACAGCTAAACCTTAGACTCCCCACCACACATTAGACACAGCACAACCTAGCTCACACCACACAGCACAGCTAAGGCCTTTAGGGTCTTTAACTCCGCCCACATAGCACACAGAACCTTTAGCTCCACCCACACAATATATAGCCCCTTTAGCTCCGCCCACACAGCACCTTTAGCTCCACCAACACCACACACAGCCCCTTTAGCCCCACCCACACAGCACACAGCCTCTCTAGCTCTTGAGCTCACGCCAACCATTTAGTCACCAACACATCAGACTGTCTGGTAAGCGACTGCTTTAAACATTTGTGTCTGTGTAAACCTCTGACAGTACCATCATCGGGTCTTCTTTGCAGTGACCTTGTGCTTAGAAATGTGCTGTGTAAAATACAAGCATCACGAGCAGCAGCAGCAACAGCTCCATTAAAGCCATTTGTGTTTCTATTGTCATGGCAACAGCCAATACCCCACAGGTCGCAATAAATCGCCCCAGTCGTTTGATTTAGAATCTGTTGGTTTCGCAGACAATGCCAACAGTTACCATGGAGATGTGCCAAAACCCAGAGAGAGAGACAGAAAGAGAATGAGAGAGGGAGAGCGAGAGAGAGAGAGAAACGGAGGGGAAAGAGAGAAAGGATGAGAGGAAGGTAGAGAGAGGGGGAGAGCTGGAGAGAGTTAGACAGAGATTGAGAGAGAGAAAGGGAGAGAGTGTAAGACAGAGAAAGAAAGAGGGAAAGGGGACATCTCTGTAGGGAGGGGGGTGAACTCTACCTGAACTCAAACAGACAAATAAATAAAAAGTTAAAAAATTTGTCTGAGGAATGAAACTCTGGTCCCTGTGGAATCATCATTCAAAATACTCCCTTCATTTTCACACACACACACACACCGCACCTGCAACCTGCTACACACACACACACACACACACCGCACCTGCAACCTGCTACACACACACACCTGCAACCTCACACCCCCCACTGCAACTGCACACACACACACACACACACACCACACACACACACACACACACCACACACCACACACACACACACACACACACACACACACACACACACACACACACACACACACACACACACACACACACACACACACACACACACACACACACACACACACACACACACACACACACACACACACACACACACACACACACACACACACACACACACACACACACAGGGGGTGACATAGCTCAGGAGGTAAGACCGATTGTCTGGCAGTCGGAGGGTTGCCGGTTCAAACCCCGCCCTGGGCGTGTCGAAGTGTCCTTGAGCAAGACACCTAACCCCTAACTGCTCTGGCGAATGAGAGGCATCAATTGTAAAGCGCTTTGGATAAAAGCGCTATATAAATGCAGTCCATTTACCATTTACACCGCACCTGCTACACACACCTCACCTGTTACCTGCCACACACACACACACCTCACCTGCTACCTGCTACACACACACACCTCACCTGCTACACACACACAGGCTTGACACAAACACACACAGAGTGCATTTCACACAGAAGCCCCAAACCCATGCGTTGGTGTAAAACAGTTTTTTTTATGTGCGGAACGTTGTTTTGATCTCATGTGTAAGACGTGAGATCAAAAGAGAAAAAAGCAAAAACAGAACAATGGAACAACAAACCGTTCCGCAGTTCAGGGAAAGTCTGAGTGCAGCAGTTCAGTGCTCTCACCCAGAGTTCATCCATGGCTGCCTGTCCTCATCTTCTTCTCCTGATCATCTGGGCCTGTCCTGACCTGCACAGCCTCTCCTCTCTGCTGCCCCCGGTGGATGGCTGTGGTACAGCACCCAAGGTCAGGATGCTGTAGTGTCTCTGCTGCCCCTGGTGGACGACTGTGGTACTGCGCCCAAGCTCAGGATGCTGTGGTGTCTCTGCTGCCCCTGGTGGACGGCTGTGGTACTGCGCTCAAGCTCAGGATGCTTTAGTGTCTCTGCTGCCCCTGGTGGATGGCTGTGGTACTGCCTCAGAGATCCATGCGCTGTACTGAGTCCTGTCTGATTGCGCACTGCAGTTCAGGTGGGGAGGCAGTGGTCTCCTCCTCAGGTTTTTGGCAGAGAGAGAGAGAGAGAGAGAGAGGGGGAGGGAGGGAGGGAGAAAGGGAGGGAAAACAAAGGACAGAGCAGCGTCTTGCTCCAGCAGGTTGGATCTGCTCACAGAAATCAGTCTGCTTTGCACAGGAGCCCCGGTGGGATAATCCAGTGACCCCCAATCTCCCCCCCCCCCCGTCACCCTGTCCCCCCCAATCCAAACACAGTGTAGCAGAGGGGCAGGCAGCTCCTGATTTGACCCCTCATCCAAATGGCCCATCCCGCCATGGCGCAGAGCGGTGAAGCCATTGCTCAGTCTCTGTCCTGACATAGCGTCACAAGCTGATGATGTAAAGCTGGGCAGTGTGGGAATGTGTTGACACGCCCCTTTCTACCTGCAGCACAGGTAAATCCGTCTGACTGCTATCTCACAACCCCTCGCCACTTTGGGATGATTTTGGGGTTTCCTGGTTCAGACCACACTTCTGGCTCCACACACCCCTCAGCACAGATCATGGCTGTGCTTAATCCTCTCTCTACTGCACAAACAAAAACAGCGTCGCAGAAAAGTGTCTGTACTGTACATTAATGGGCAGATATGCAGGTAAATTTGTGTCGCTTTTATTTTGACAGAATAAGACGGGATTACTGATAATCACCCCTGGCCCAGCTGTTCCCAGCATGCCCTGCTGTTGGTGCATTCTGCGTGTGAAAGCAGCACAGAGTTTCTGCTCTTGCCTTCTGAACCAAGTCCCTCTGAGACTAAGGAAGAGCACTGCATCATGGGTAAAAACACAAGGGTGACAACTTCTCAAATAGTGAATTTGTGTGTTGGCATGGTTTTGTGAATTGCAAGTGAATGTGTGTGTGTGTGTGGTTGTGTAACTGTGTGTGAATGTGTGTGTGTGTGTGTGTGTGTTTCATTTTTAGCCTGGCCTTGATTTCATCATCTAACATATTCCTGTTTCTCTGGATGTGATCATAAGCATAAACAGAAGTTCTCCAGGGTAACCCCCCCCCCCACCTCTCTGTTTACATCCCCCATGTTAGCAATACTGTAAGTTTAATATATTCTTCATCCACAACTCCACCATGGAGTCAAATCTTCCACATCGTCTCACAGAGCAGAGTACGAACCCCAGACTAAACAAGCTGAGCAGCGAACAGAAAGCCCAGAGTTCAAATTAAATCACAAAGAAAAGGGCAAACAAACCAAACAGCAGAATTCTAAAAACAACAAACTAAATAAAAACACATCCTGACGAACACAGATTAATATAGCACAACCGCAAAATACAAAAAAGAAAAAAAGTGGATTCATGGCACAAGTATTTATATGATCTGTAAGTGTTTATCGAGATTGACAAACAATCTGAGCTCACTGACTTTAATGTCTGCTTGGTTTTAAAGTGCACACACGCACATACGCACACACACACGTATGCACATTGTGCACACGCACACATACACACACATGTGTGTAGGGATGCACTTTGCACACGCACGCACACACACACACACACGTGTAGGGATGCACTTTGCACACGCACGCACACATACACACACACGTGTAGGAATGCACTTTGCACACGCACGCACACTTGTACGTAGCTACACAGTAACTGTACAAACGCTGTGTGGGTGCAGGGCCTCTCTCACACTTTGTAGTACACGTTGGCGGGGTTTTGGGGGGGCATCTCCTGCACGATGTAGACGGGGTGCCCGTAGTCCCCGCTCACCTTCTCGTAGTGCGGGCAGTAGGCGGAGTCAGAAGTCCGCAGCGGGAAGATGATGTCACTGGGCTCAGAGCCGGAGTTGTTGCTGGCTCCGCCGACAGCCCCCCCACTCGCAGCCCCCCCTCCAGCGGTGCCCCCCACACCCCCCATGGCGGCCCCCCCACCCGCAGCCCCCCCCCTGAGGGAGGACAGGGTGATTGGGGGGTGGCGAGACGCGGTGGGTTTGGGGCGACGGCAGCAGTAGCACAGCCCGCACACCACGGCCCCCACCAGCAGGAGAAAAGCCACGCCCCCGACTCCGCCCCCAATCAGCACCATGTTGGAGAAGAACGGCCTGGCCCCGCCCTCAGCCCCGCCCACTGAGCCTGGGTGTGTGGCGTTTCCCACTGGACCTGCAGAATGAGAGAAGAGCCGTGTGATTCCTGTGTTGCCCCAAACCCCCCCCCAGCCCAGATTCCTCTCCCCCTGAGCCTCCCCCTGTCTGAAAGATCCCCCTCTCTCTCTCCTCTCTCTCTCTTGCCTCTCTGTCTCTCCCTCCCCCTCTTTTCTCTCTCTCTCTCATTCCACGATGGAGGGGAACCTCCATTAAATAACTCTGCTCTCTGCAGCACACAGGTGGAGGT
The DNA here is from genome assembly GCF_018555375.3 of Anguilla rostrata. Classification (NCBI taxonomy): domain Eukaryota; kingdom Metazoa; phylum Chordata; class Actinopteri; order Anguilliformes; family Anguillidae; genus Anguilla; species Anguilla rostrata. Next base: position 54,024,545 of record NC_057941.1, read on the forward strand.
GGTGATGGCGATGCTGTAGACGCAGGCACTCACTCTGTCCCACTTTAAGCACCACCTTCATCCCGCGGGTGACGCATGCCCCCCCCCTCCGGCTGTCCAGACCCTGCCGCGTCCCGTCTGAGGTGGCTGAGGGACAAGGAGCATCAATCAATCAATAAATCAACCGATCAATCATTCAATCAATGAATCAATCACACACAACCACATACACACACAACACACACACATAACAGCACTGCCACACTCACACAACAGACACACATAACCATCACACACTCACACACACACACATCACACATAATACACACACTCCACACTCACTCCAGCATCACAACTCACCCTCACACTCACACCTCACACTCACACCACACACAACACTCACAGACACACGACACACACTCACACTCACAGACACACAGACACACCACACAGACACACAGACTCACAGACACACAGACACACACTCACACTCTCACACTCACAGACACACACACACTCACACACTAGCTCTCGCACACTCACAGACACACAGACACACACACACTCACACTCACACTCACACACACACACACACACACGACACCAGACACACTAACACCACACCACACTCACACTCACACTCACACTCAAACACACCACACTCACACACTAGCTCTCGCACACTCACACTCACAGACACACAGACACACACTCACACTCTCACACTCACACTCAAACACACACACACAGACACACACACACTCACACTCACACTCACGACACACAGACACACACACTCACCGATGATGTAGTAGTCTCTGTGGGTGTGGAACTCGTGCCCCCACAGGTTCGGGGAGAACTCCTGGAACTTGATGGTGAAGCGCGTGTTGCTGTGGGGCTTGTCGCAGGTGAGCAGCAGGTTGGGCTCGTCTGTGACCTCACACCTGTCGGCTTGCTCACGCGTGCGCACCAGGTACAGCTTGTAGAACTCGTACTCCGGGGGGGCATGGGGGTCCCCTGGGACGGACGCCGGGCAGATCAGGTCCAGCCGGTCGCCGATCTGCGGGTAGAGCACGTACCCCCGGGTATCCCCAAACCTGCACAGGGAGAGAGGACGACTCACAGTCACCCGTTTCCATAGAAACCAACACACGGTTAAACTCTGCCCAAGTCAGGTGATCACCAGTCCACTGCTCCTGCACTCAAACTGCACCAACACACACACACACGTATCCATATGGGCATGCATGTGTACAAATGTGTGTGTGTGTGTGCTGGAGCTGCACTCCGTATGGAACACAGCCCTGTCCTGGTTCACTGGGTCTGTATGGATGGGGTCAGAGAGGGGTCACTGCAGAACTAGGGTACCCATGTGACTACTGATAAAACATGAGAAGTGTGTGTGTGTGTGTGTGTGTGTATGTGCCTGTGCATGTGTGTATAGTGTGTTTTTGCAAAGAAAGAGTGTGCATATATAGTGTGTTTTTGTAGAGAGAGTGTGTCTGTGTATAGTGTTTTTTTGGAGTGTGTGCTCGCTTATGTAGTGTGCTGGTGTATGTAGTGTGTTTGTGTATGTAGCATGCTGGTGTATGTAGTGTGCTGGTGTATGTAGCATGCTGGTGTATGTAGTGTGCTGGTCTATGTAGTGCGTCTGTGTAAATTGTGTGCATTTCTGTGGGCACCCACCCATCTCCAGCCAAACAGCAGTCCTGGTGGGCAGGGCTCAACCAGCCTCTTCCCATCTCCTCAAACGAGGTCATCGATCAACGAGTGTCAGCACTGCTGCACATGTGACAATGACATCAGCAGGCGAAACAGAGGGCTGCTGGGTGTTGTAGTCCAGATCATGCTACTTGCAGACTCTGACTGCACTAGGGGGTGCTGCCCGGCGTGTGATTGGTTGATTCTGCTGGACAGCCTGCTTTGTGAGTGGATCTTCGTTCCTTTCAGTGCCCCAGCTCAGCGGAGCACATGTGTACGTCACACATTCAGCTGATGGTATTACAGCCTCTGTTCCTATGACCTCTACAGAGCAGGTCGAGCTGCTGAAGCACGCAAGAGTCGACCCAGCGCCAACCCAGCACCCACCCAGCACTGACCCAGAACCAACCCAGTGCCGACCCAGTGCCGACCCAGTGCCAACCCAGCGCCAAACCAGCACCAACCCAGTGCCCACCCAGCACCAACCCAGCGTCCACCCAGCGCCAACCCAGTGTCCACTCAGCGCCAACCCATCGCCGACCCAGCACCAACCCAGCACCGACCCAGCGTCTACTCAGCGCCAACCCAGCGCTGACCCAATGTCCACTCAGCGCCAACCCAACGTCCACTCAGCACCAAACCAGCGCTGACCCAGCACCAACCCAGCGCCAACGCAGCGCCGACCCAGCGTCTAACCAGCGCCAACCCAGCATCCACCCAGCACCAACCCAATGCCGACCCAGCACCAACCCAGTGTCCACCCAGCACCCACCCAGCACCCACCCAGCGCCAACCCAGCGCCAACCCAGCACCAACCCAGCGCCAACCCATCGCCGATCCAGCACCAACCCAGCGCCAACCCATCGCCGATCCAGCACCGACCTAGCGCTGAATATGCTGGAGAAAAAACAAAATTGTGTAAACGTTGCAGATGCATTATCGTGAGAAACGTGCATTCCACAGGTGGGGGCCCTGTGGGACAGCACCCCCCCCCCCCCTCACACTTCCCATTAACCTCAAATAAACGGGAAACATGGCATGAAAAGGGCTAAAAATATAAACTCCTTTTGTTTTGTCTTCAGGGTAACTTAGCAGCAAAGAGAGGGAGAAAATAACTACCCCTCTTTCTCCCCTCTTCATCTCTCTTCTTTCCATCCCTTTCTCAAGCTCTGTCACTCTTTCTCTCTCGGGAATGAACAATTTCCCTTTTTGAGTTGTTGAATAAAATGTTCACGCTAATGAGGAGATTGAGTGGCAGCTACACAATATGACAAAGACAGAGAGAGAGACGGGGGGGGCAGTGAAATGCATACATACTGAGTGTGTGAAGGCAAAGGACCCGACTGACAGCACAGCCTCCCTCTCGGCAGAAGAGAAAAGCAGAGGAAAGACAGGAGAGACAGAGAGAAAGTAAGAGTGAGAAGAGGGTTTAAAAAGAAGTTTTACATGGAAGAGAGGGAGCGATGAGGTCATCACTGTGAGACAGGAGAGGGAGAGGTGAGGTCATCATTGTGAGACAGGACAAGGACTGGTGAGGGTATCACGATGAGGGAATCTGAGGGAGCAGTGCTGTGCTCAACACAAAAAGCATCGAAGTGAAATTAGTGCAATTACACTGTGTATAATCACAACCATACTTTCAGTCTGCAGCCAGGAAAAACCACACACAGCACACGAGAGAGAGATAAAGAGAGAGGGTGGACAGAGAGAGAGAGGGGGTGGGCGGAGAGAGAGGGAGAGAGAGGGGGGGAAGAGAGAGGGAGAGAGAATACTCACAGTGGAGAGATGTATAGTAATGGAGAAGATCTTAGTCAGCAGTACAGTTAATCCAGACTGGAACGAAACATGAAAGCTGGAACGCTAAGCTATATCTGGCATTACACATGATTTAAGGAACACCCCTGTTTGGCTTCAACGACTAAGAGGAGAGGAGAAGAGCGATCTGAACTGCAGAAAGTGAAAGTGTAAAAGTATGAAGGGACTTGGAAAAGAAAAACTGTGTTTGGATTGGGGGAAGAGTGGCTTTGGCTGTAAAATGAAGGAAGGATAGAAAGGAGAGAGAGAGGGGAGAGGAGGGGGAGGGAGGTAGAAGAATAGGTTAAAATGCCTAAAGGATATTAACCCTGACTTGGAATCTGTCTGACCAGAAAAACAACTGCATTTATTTATTTTTTATTACGTTGCGCTGAAGAGAGGGAGATGACTCTGGCGTTCAGCAGTTTAAAGGAGTACTGCTGAAATCCAAAATGTAAATATAAACATTATGAACATATTAACATTATTCAGTATTAAACATGTTCATTGAGTCTCCTAATGTGCAACAATCAGCCAGCAACCTGCGTTCACAATTGCCCATCCACTTCCTGGCCCATCCAGTCAAATCATCCTCCATCTTCGGAGGGAACTGTGTAACCACAGTAACCATGTTGCAATGTACCAGAAGTCAAAGGTGAGATCTGCAATCTCAGATTCCACTTGTTTATTTATTTCTGTCTTCCTAATTAATTTTCTCTTTTAAAATTAGAAACACTTAGTCTGGTTAATTAGGCTTTTTTCCAGAGACAATTAGGCAGTGACTCATTAATGATTTACGAGCGGAGGAAGATTAATTTTTAATGTGCGATTGAGATGGACTACTGTTGTACAACTTACCCCCCAGCGCTACACTCAAATCATTTAAACTCATTTACAATCACTCACAGTCATTTCCTGATGTTTTCCCAACGTCCTGCCAAAGAACGCCCCCCTAGAGCTTCAAACTCGAACCCGAGCACTGAGTACTGCTAAGCTGCAGACCAGCACTAGTGCAGGAGGAGAGAGAGGGAGGGAGAGAGAGAGACGGAGAGAGAGAACCAACACACACACACACACACACACACACAGCACACATCTCTTTCAGAGTAAAGACATATTCCGGAAAAGGTGATAATAATGGAAACGTACATTCTTTGAAGCACCTACGTTGGAGCTTCTAAGAATGTACGTGAAGCTCAAACTGCGACGTCTGTTCCACACGAGATAAACCTGCACGTTTGTCTCACCATGCGTGAGAGACAATCAACCACAACTTTACATCATACTGACTTAGTCTGCTAAAAACTACAATGGCCGACCTAAGTAGAACAAAAATGCAGTTGTTTTTCGTCCATGCACTGTAGGTCGGAAATGTACAGCAAACATATTTAACCGCGGACCACCCACGCCCCTCTAGTTACTGCCAATTACAGCTTCCTCGCGCCTCATATTAAAGTAACGGTAAAAACTGACAGGAGACAGACTGGTAGCATCAGTGTTTTAAACACGATTACGATAACCTGTATTGTCATTCGTGGATAATCTTGCACCGCTATTTTACTGAACACGAACAATCGATGAGATTACATTCCGGGAAATTTCACAATGAATGAAACCTTACATTCGCTCCCATTCCCAACGGCAGAAAGACAATGTTGGTTTCAGGTAAAGAAACATATGCCGCACGTAAAACCGCACAACTGCTTAAGGCTACTCCACGCAGAGCCGGCCACAGACATAAACACGATTCGGTCATTAGGACCACTAATATCCCTGGAACCCGCGATGTAAGATTTATTTAAAAATGATCTTCAGTCGTTTATACTGGAGCACTTTGGGCCCACAACAACGTTCTTGTTTAGGGCCAATAAAACCTGCTCTGACTCCACGAGATAAGTCTTTTAACCCCAACGAGACGAAATTCCACTACAACAGTAGCCTTCATGCCAAACTGCTTGCAGGTTATCTAACTTTGACACAAAACAAGAACAAGTGAACCGAAGTTGACACAATTCAGTTTCTGGAAAGCTGAGCGCAAACTCTCACACACGTAGTTGGGAGCGCTGGGCATAACGACGCAGGTTACCCGACTAAACCTGACCCGACTGAGTTTTACCCATATAGGACCGGAGACCTTTTCCTCCAGTCATAAACAGTTATTAGGCTAGAAATATTACTGGTTACATTACAACAAAAACTACTACTGCTACTACTAATAATAATAATATCGGTTGGTGATTATTGCTATCAATAATAATAATAGGCCTAATAATAATAATAGGCCTAATAATAATAATAATAATGTTATTATTATTATTATTATTATTATTATTATTGCGGTATTAGCCTACTTCACCGAATACCACGAGAAAGATCCCCAAAACAATTAAATCGTATCAGTAAAACTTATGTTATCAGTTTAGCGCAGCTAACCTGCTTCAACCACTAACCGGCTTCCCAAAGACGTCCAACCGCCAACCTCAGCAGGTATAATTCCTCAGAGAAGGGGAAGGGGGGGGGGGGGGGGGAGACACGAACTCTAACAGAAATGCAAAAGATCAATCCCGACATACGACAGGACCAGTCAGTTGCTATCATGAACCAATGCATGTTCAGGTTTAAGACATTTGATTGAAACCAGTGTCAACGTGTATTGAACAAAACAATAACCTAGATATGTTACTATTGTATACATGCGTATATCAAAGACACACACAACATAGCAGCGCAATAACGTACCTTTTGTTCAAAGAGTTCCAGTATATGGGCTCCATGTTGGTCGCGGAGATTCCAAGTAAATCCACAAGGAACACGAGCAGAATTCTCAATCTGCCTGCACCTTTCCGACACGCCATTGTCACCCCCGAACCCAGTCTTTTTCCTCCCATCAAAGCAACGGGTAGTCGGCAGCAGTGTTTTGGACAAAGCCTCTCACCAACAGCCGTATGAAAAGTTGAATTAATCCGTCAGTGCGTACGGAGATGGCGTGGCTCCGCCAACCGCATCGGCATATGCGCCCCCCGAAATACACACACACACACGCACACACGTGAACGAGAACTTAAAATAAAAATATTAGCTCTAAGTTTTTTTAACGCGTCTACCCCCGAAGTATTGTCATTAGCAAAATAAAGTTGTCCTTTTTTTTGAAGACCGTCGTAATTATGTCAGCGAAAACACAAATAGGTTAATCCAGTTCCAAGATTTAAAATAAAAATAAATTAATATTAAGTTTTGTGAGTTTATCCTTCACGAGACGCCGTGCATTTCTCCTAACGGTCAAATTTCTCTCTTTTAAAGTAAGCTCATTTTCCACATTTCGACCTGGGCCGTTTCAAATCCGTCTTTAAAGTGACCCTTGTTACTACAACCCTCGAGAGTCATGAGGGTCTCTTGCCCTCTACTCTCTCTCATCGGATTATCCCAGGGAAAGAGCCGCAGAACATTGGGAACTATGACAACTATTTAAGCTCTGAGTGGTTCCTGTCCCCTTCGCGTTTTCATCACTAAAATCACGGAGCTATGCATTCCCCAGTCCCCACTAGCGCACGGGGACGCTCGGCAATTCCCTCCGGAATTCGACGGTAGATGTTCTCATAGGAGACGACCCACTCATTCTTTTCCGTGGAAAATGGGAGCTTGTAAAAGAAAGTGTGAGGTAGGCTACCATCAGAAAGAGACAGAACCATATGACTAAAGTTCTACGAAACGAAAACGACGGAAGGCGAATTTAAGACCGTCGTGCAGATGAAACAGCTACCAAGGTTCGCCCTATAGCACGCAGATATAAACAGGCTGAGACGTTAACAGCCGGCTTCGCCAACAGACATTCGGATTCGATTCACTGCTTCTTCACCTTTCCGTCTCCTGTTCCAATTCACTCTCACTCACCCATCGCTCCCAACGCATTGGCACGCGCTCCGCTCGAGAATGAGAGGGGTGTGTTTTTTGTTTGGTGGAGGGGGGGGGGGGACCTAATAAAAAAAAGGTGAGATCAGACCGGTCTCCTTCGACCTCTCCACCAGGCCAACCCTGTCTCTCCGACCCATCCCTAACACAGAGACAGAACGTGTGGGGAGTTCACAACCTCAGAACTACGAGCTCAGGGAGAATCTGAGCAAAGTGTTTCTCCTTCAGCAGCCCGCTTCGCCCCACACCACTCTCAGCGATGAGCGCCAGAACTAGGTAATTTCATTTATTTTATGATCATAGCGCCTCCAGTGGACCGTTAGCGCACGGTCTTCACTGTGGCCAAGTTGTTTTGTCCACTTAACGTAATTTAAATATGCCCCCGCCAAGGCGTAAGTTGGCGGGATGGCATACCTGCCATCCCAATAAACGCACTTCTTTTTCAGTTACGGCCAACCGGCCAAACTGAGGAAGTTTGTAATTACAATTCTACTGTCGTTCTTGCGACCTATTTAACAACCAGCAAACTGTGTCAGCCGGAGTCATTTCCATCATCATATTTGGTCTTACAAACATCGCGGACGGATGTTATACATAACTGTGACACCAGCAAAAACTGTTTAAACAGTCGGTGCTGAAGTAGTGTCTTTGACGTTGCACGTGACGCCCGGGTTGAGGGGACCACACAGCGTTGTTTTACGCGGCGCCCAGGTTTGTTGCCTAGGCTGTTCAAACTCAACCGAAGTCCCAACATAGGAGGCCTCAAACAAAACTGCAGCAGCACTGCCACTGTGTGGAGACTAGATAGAAGGCAGCCCCCATTTTGAACCGACGCGCTGAGAAGTGAAATTAAAGCCTTTAACAAAACGGATACTTTAAATCTTAATTTTATATTTGTATAGTCAAACTTGTGGGCTACTTTTTAATGCACATATGAAGATATTCTGTGCTATTCAGTTTGCGTTTCGCCACATGAAGGCCTACTAATAGATGATGCTTAGGGTAATTCATACGCCACACTACAGAATTTCAAGTTAATGGGCGATTTATACATTTTATTCACATTCGGAATGAATTGAATTGGAATGAAATGAGTATACTTTTAAATGAACAGCAACAAGAGCAGACCTGTTGTGCTACAAAATGGCTTCCGTGGCACAAGGCTCTCACCTGTTATTTCAGGCGTTACTAGCATCTCCATGGTAACCAGCTACTGTCGAGAATCACCAAGAGACCGGTTTTATTGAATCAGGTTGGTGTGATAACACCGCTAATTTTAACCTTTCATAATAAGAACAGAACAGACCACCCGTTTAAGGTTTGCAGAAACGACTACCGGATTGCAAACGATCAGGCCAACGGCACAAGTCCACAGGGGGAAAATTTTTATTTTGTGAAAAATGTTTTGCGCGACTACACGATGAACATCACATACTTCCACAGCCCCTAATCCACTGGCAAACTGACAAAACAATAAGAGCGCGAAAACTACACATAGGCATGTGCGATGACAAAGGCGGGTGTCAATGCAAAGCAATTTTACTTAAAAAGGCAAAAAACAGAACGTCCTGACCAAACGGGATACGACTGTAACCATGGTGACACAGATGTTCTCTCGCGGGGAGTACCTATCCAAAACATGCACTATGGTAAGTGGTAAGACCCCCCTTGTCCAGACGTCAAGATCAATCAGAGAATAAAGACTGTCATTATTTCAGTCGGTTTATTATTTACATTTTTTTTGTTCTTAAAAGAAAAAAAGACTACTTACATTTTATTTATGTTGTCCTTTCTGTTGGATGCATTTGCTTTTACTGTGGTATCAAAAACATTCAGAAAGGTGTTCTGTTTTCAATACACCAGGGGTAGGGGTGACCAGTTTCAGCTGCAAAAGGCAGATTCTACAGTCATTGTGAAGTAACTAACAAATAAAACAGGGCTGCAAGAGAACTGCACGACCGATCTGCTTCTCAAGGAGTCTAAAAGTGTACATGCATGCAGGTGTGTGCATGTTTGTGAGGGTGTGCATGTGCATGCAGGTGTGTGCATGTTTGTGAGGGTGTGCACGTGCATGCAGGTGTGTGCATGTTTGTGAGGGTGTGCACGTGCATGCAGGTGTGTGCATATTTGTGAGGGTGTGCATGTGAATGCAGGTGTGTGCATGTTTGTGAGGGTGTGCACGTGCATGCAGGTGTGTGCATGTTTGTGAGGGTGTGCATGTGCATGCAGGTGTGTGCATGTTTGTGAGGGTGTGCACGTGCATGCAGGTGTGTGCATGTTTGTGAGGGTGTGCACGTGCATGCAGGTGTGTGCATATTTGTGAGGGTGTGCATGTGAATGCAGGTGTGTGCATGTTTGTGAGGGTGTGGACATGCATGCAGGTGTGTGCATGTTTGTGGTGTGCACGTGTATGCAGGTGTGTGCATATTTGAGAGGGTGTGCATGTGCATGCAGGTGTGTGCATATTTGAGAGGGTGTGCACGTGCATGCAGGAGTGTGCATGTTTGTGAGGGTGTGTATGTGCATGCGTGTGCGCACATGTCTGATGGCAAAAGCATGCAGGTTGTTCAGTTCAAAACTATAAGCTCAGTACTACAGGAAATGCATTATTGTGCAAATTCAATTAACCGAAAATTTCTCACTGAAAATTACAGCAGCTCTGCGGATAGTCAAGAGTCCCTCAGCCAATTCTCTCTGTCCACCCCTATCGGTCAGCTCAGCCCTGCCCCCAGGCCTGTGCCCCACCCCTCCCAGGCCTGTGCCCCTTCCTCAGAGGAGCTACATTTTAGGCCTTTGACTCTGGAAATCTGTAACATCACAGCACACAAAGCAAAGCTGTTTGAGCATCATAAGCTGTGTCAGTACAGGTATTTACAGGACTGCAGAGTCAGGACAGTGCACACCTGCGTTTGCATACGAGTGTGTGCGTGTGAGTGAGTGTGTGTGTGTGGGCATGCAAGTGTACTATGTTTTGTGTCCTCACTGGGCGATATGTACGGTTAGCGTATACTCTGTATGGTTAAAGTACACGGTTAGCGCATACGTTGTACTGTTAGCGTATACTCTGTACGGTTAGAGTAAGCTTTGTACGGTTAGCAAATACACTGTACAGTTAGCGTGTACTCTGTACGGTTAGAGTAAGCTTTGTATGATTAGCGTATACACTGTACGGTTAGCGTATACTCTGTATGATTAGCGTATACACTGTACGGTTAACGTATACTCTCTATGGTTACTCTGTAGGGTATACTCTGTAAAGTTACTCTGTAAAGTTACTCTGTAGGGTATACTCTGTAAAGTTACTCTGTAGCGTATACTCCGTAGCGTATACTCTGTACAGTTAAGGCAGGTCAAATGAAGGATAGAAATTAGCCCCAGAGTCCCAGGGCAGGTATAGGACTGCTGGAAGAATGATGTGGGTGGGGCCACGATCCAGTCCCCGCCCTCCAGTCCTTCAGGCAAGTTCAGAGCCCCGCCCCCAGCAGGGAGGCCACGTTCAGAGCCCCGCCCCCAGCAGGGAGGCCACGTTCAGAGCCCCGCCCCCAGCAGGGAGGCCACGTTCAGAGCCCCGCCCCCAGCAGGGAGGCCACGTTCAGAGCCCCGCCCCCAGCAGGGAGGCCACGTTCAGAGCCCCGCCCCCAGCAGGGAGGCCACGTTCAGAGCCCCGCCCCCAGCAGGGAGGCCATGTTCAGAGCCCCGCCTCATCCCTGGTAGGCCTGTCAATCTAACGTCCAGCACATCCGTCTCCTAGTTCGTAATGCATGCCTCTGGCACTGTGGCAGAGGGAGGGAGGGAGAGAGAGAGAGAGAGAGAGGGAAAGGGGAGTTAGGTAAGAAAAGTATGGCACTCTGCTACTCCAGAATGTAAGGACTGTGTAAATAATGAACAGCAGCACCATGACTAACTAAGGGCAGAACGCAGCAGTAGGAAGTCACAAGCAGTAGACAGGAAGTCACATAGCAGCACACAGGAAGTGGTACAGCAACAGACAGGAAGTTGCACAGCAGCAGCATTTTTTTGTGGTCTATCTCTGTACGTTATGCAGATTTATAGACACAGGCCCCCACATCACCCAGACTGATACTCTGATCCCACTGTCCAGAGCCAGATCTTACCTGTCGCAGGTCCTCCTGGATCTGGCCCATGATCCCTTTCTGTCCCGGTCCCAAACCTCCAACCGCAGTATTCCTCCCCAACCTCTCCACAGGAAGTGATGTCAGAGCCAGGCTCTGGTAGTTCCTGGGAATTGTTCAGCCTCCTCTGTAGTCCAGTGTCCCAAAAATATTTATTTTCCTCAGATCAGGCAACTGAGTGCAGCTGAAAAGTTTAAATCCACCGATTTTTTTTGCAGAGGAAGTTTAGGAGGGGTGGGGGGCATTTTCCTTCTTTAACTGCTCCAGTAAAGAGTTACTTGTGAGGAACACTCATTAAAATATGAAGTTCCCTAAATTGTACATCAGGCACCATTAGTTTTCACAACAGCTGAATAAAAACCCCGACCCCGACCCCCCCACCCTACCCCCCCTCCCCCCGACCCCCCCACCCACATCAACCAGAGAACGTCCTTGGCTACCGCTTCAGAGGTGCCAAAGTGCATTCTGGGAGAGGGTAATCCTAAAAGCCCCCCTCGCAAACAGCCAAATAAAAAACGAGCATGAAGCCCCGCGCCCTTTTTCTGCTCGGCTACAGCGTCCCGCTGCGGCTCATTCAACCCAGGAAAGAAAAAAACAAAACTGCATTTAAAGCGCAGATCGCTTCCACAAGCTGGAGAAGTACCCAAAGCACAGACAAAGGTCCGGTCCTGCGCTCCTGTGAAGGGAGGTCACCTTCAGAGTCGAAGGAAAAACCAGAAAGATACAAAAAAAAAACCTCAAACTGGACAGTCAAACATTAAAAAAAACAAAAAGCAGTTCTGTCCCATGGGTCCCTTAGCCACACCCATCAACAGCATCAAAGTAAAATAAGTGTCAATCATATTTTTGGATTCAGCTCTGCCCCCTCAGTGTAAACATGGGATTCTGGGAAATAGTGACGAGGCAGTGAGACAGCAGTAGGTCCGTTTCCTTTTTCTGCTTTTTCATACTTTTTTAAAAAACTGAAATTGGTTTCTTCTTCCAGCATACTTTGTATCCTTTTGCGCTTTTTAAATTCTTCTTTTAAAAAAATGGTTTTTGCCGTTTTGCCTACTGAAGAATTCTGCCTTGCCTCAATTTTCTTGGAATACATTCAATATAAAAATAAAAACTCGCTTCTGAAGGATGCAAATAAAAAGACAAAAAAATAGCAGCTCAAGAACACTCAAAATGCGAGTCCAAAATACTTTTCACTTCGTGTGATGTATACACAAAATATAAATGTATCAACAGCAAAACAGTGAAAACATACAAGCACTGCTGCTTGCACACGCACACAGGCACATTCCTCTCAAAACACAAGTTTCATCCAATAACAAAATGACAATGAATGATAAGCTTGTTTCATACATGTTGGTAAGCAATGAAAACATTGTGCAGGATAATATTTCCAAAACACACAGATATACACACTCACTCATGTATGCACGCACTCACTCATGCACGCAATTCACAAAAATATTCATTTCTACACCCAATTTTAGTCTTTTTTTTAAACACAAGTGCAAATCTTCAAGTTTTTAAATTTCTTTTTTTTTTTTATAACTTTTTTATATAAATGTTTAGAAAATAAACAACAGTGTTTGATTTTCAAGAAAGGATTTGCTAAAACAAAAAACAAAAAAAAAAATCTTCACCTCCCCACCCCTCATCAGTTCAAAGTAACTTTCCAGTTCTTGTTGTTGTGTGTGAGTGTAGTGTGTGTGTGTGTCGTCTGTGTGTGTGTGTATGAGTGTGTGTGCGTGCACACGTGTGCAGAATCACAGAATCCTCCAGTAATAAAGTGCTTCAAGTTTAAGGTGCTTTTTGTAATAAGTGCCAGAGTCCGTCCACCCGCCCGCCCCCCAGACCCTGGGAGAGAAAAGGGGGTTACCTCACTGGAGCCTGTCCCGCAGGGGAGACACAGCTTTAAGATGAGACTCCGCCCCCCTCCTGGATCAGGCCCCGCCCCCTCCCCTGGGCCAGGCCCAGCCCCTCCTCCAGCAGTGCACAGTGGTCATTGGAAGGCCTCGGTATCTATTGCCGTGGATCAGTAATCCTCCACCGGATCCATTTCACTCAGACTGAGCCGGTCCCCCGCACCATGGAACGAGTATCCTGCAGAGCGGACCGCACAGCACAGTGTTACAGCACAGCATTACTGCAGCTTACGTGTCACACAGCTTTACAAGCCTAGTGTTACAGCACAGCATTACTGTACAGCCTTACAAGACAGTGTTACAGCACAGCTTTACTGCACAGCCTTCAGTGTTACAGCACAGCTTTACTGCACAGCCTTAAAGCACAGTGTTACAGCACAGCACAGCGTTACTGCACAGCCTTACAGTGTTACAGCACACCTTTACTGCACAGCACAGCCTTACAGTAGTGTTACAGCACAGCGTTACTGCACAGCCTTAGTGTTACAGCACAGCATTACTGCACAGCCTTACAGTGTTACAGCACAGCATTACTGCACAGCCTTACAGTACAGTGTTACAGCACAGCGTTACTGCAGTGTTACAGCACAGCTTTACTGCACAGCCTTAAAGCACAGTGTTACAGCACAGCGTTACTGCAGTGTTACAGCACAGCTTTACTGCACAGCCTTAAAGCACAGTGTTACAGCACAGCTTTACTGCACAGCACAGCATTACTGCACAGCCTTACAGCACAGCGTTACTGCACAGCACAGTGTTACAGCACATCTTTACAGCACAGCCTTAAAGCTCAGTGTTATAGCACAGCACAGCGTTACTGCACAGCCTTACAGCAGTGTTACAGCACACTGGAAGCTTTAGTCAGAGAGTAACATAGGAGGAGGAAATGTGTGGGCGGGGCCTACCTAAGATGCTGGAATCAGAGTGCAACATCATTGGCTGTTTCTTTATCATCTTCCCACCCTGGGGATCGTATGCCCCGCCCTTCCCTGCATGGGCTGCCTGGAAGACAGACTGCAGAGTGCCAGAGCTCGACCCTCGCACTGAGTCCTGGGAGAGAGAGGGAGAGAGGGAGAGAGAGGGAGAGAGAGAGAGAGAGGGGTGAAAGAGAGAGAAAAGAAGGAAAGAGAGGGTGTCATCATCCCTGTGTTGTGTTCATTCTTACAAATATTCAGCAGTTATTTCCCTGCACGCTCACCTGCAGAGGGAAGGACGCGGTCAGGCCAGCTACTTCCTTTGAGAGCTGGAAAGAAAAGAGTTACAGTTAGTAACTCAAGTACTATACACACACACGCGCGCGCACGCACGCACACGTGCTATACGCACGCGCACACTCTCACACACACGTACTATACACACGCACGTGCACGCTCACGTGCACACGCACACACTCTCACACACACGTACTATACACACGCACGTGCACGCTCACGTGCACACGCACACACACTCACACACACGTACTATACACACGCACGCGCACGCTCACGTGCACACGCACACTCACACTCACACACCTGCTGCAGCTGTCTCTGCTGGTTGGAGCGTTGTTTGGCCCGCCGCTCCAGGAAGTGCTTGGCGAACTCTTTGGCCTCCACGGTGTCCCCCAGGTACGAGCGGATGAAGTCATGCACCTCGTACGGAGACTCCACCTCCTTCAGGTACGCCACGATGGAGGACACTGCACCATAGAAACACATGCACCAGAATCAACGTGAGGGACAGACAGAGGAAGAGACAGAGAGGGTCAGAGAGGAAGAGGGGTAGAGAGAGACAGAGAGAGGGGTAGAGAGAGAAGGAGCAAGGGCCAGAGAGAGGAGGAAAGAGGGGTGGAAAGATGGATAGAGAGAGGTGGAGAGAGGAGTGAAGAGAGGGGTGGAGAGGGATAGAGAGGTGGAGAGAGATACAGAGGTAGAGAGGGGGACAGAGGTGGAGAGACAGGTGTAGAGGTGGACAGAGATAGAGAGGTGGAGAGGGATAGAGAGGTGGAGCGAGATACAGAGGTAGAGAGGGGGACAGAGGTGGAGAGACAGGTGGAGAGGTGGAGAGGGGGAGAGAGGTGGAGAGGGATAGAGAGGTGGAGAGAGATACAGAGGTCGACAGGGGGACGGAGAGGTGGAGAGACAGGTGGAGAGGTGGAGAGAGGTGGACAGGGATAGACAGGTAGAGAGGTAGAGAGAGAGGGACAGACAGGGAGATAGAGGCAGACAGAGTTACCGTCGGAGGAAGAGCAGTTGTTGTTGGCGGAGGAGTTGAGCGCGTGCAGCATCTGCTCACACCAGGTGGTGAAGCCATCCTGCGACTTCAGACCCTGCAGCAGCTTCATCAGCTTCTCCTCTTCCTCAGTGTGCCTCCTCCGACTCGGCATGTACTGCTCACTGCACAGGAGCAGGGTGAGTGTGTGAGTGTGGGAGAGAGAGAGAGTGTGTGAGTGTGTGTGTGTATTACAGAGTGAGTGTGTGTGTGTGTGTGAGAGAGAGAGTGTGTGAGTGTGTGTGTACGGAGTGAGTGTGTGTGTGTGTGTGTGTGTGTGAGAGAGAGAGTGTGTGAGTACGAGAGTGAGTGTGTGTGTGTGTGAGAGTGTGTGTGTGTGTGTGTGAGAGAGAGAGTGTGTGAGTGTGTGTGTACGGAGTGAGTGTGTGTGTGTGTGTGTGTGTGTGAGAGAGAGAGTGTGTGAGTACAGAGTGAGTGTGTGTGTATACGGAGTGTGTGTGTGTGTGTGTGTGTGTGAGAGAGAGTGTGTGAGTGTGTGTGTACGGAGTGAGTGTGTGTGTGTGTGTGTGTGAGAGAGAGAGTGTGTGTGTACGGAGTGTGTGTGTGTGTGTGTGTGTGTGTGAGAGAGAGAGTGTGTGTGTACGGAGTGGTGTGTGTGTGTGTGTGTGTGTGTGTGTGTGTGTGAGAGAGAGTGTGTGTGTTAGGTGTGTGTGTGTGTGTGTGTGTGTGTGTGTGAGAGAGAGTGTGTGTGTATATGGAGTTGTGGGTGTGTGTGTGTGTGTGTGTGAGAGAGAGAGAGTGTGTGTGTACCTGAGAGAGGGGCTGCTGCGGCTGGTCTTCAGGCCGAGGGTTCGAAGGCTGGTCTGGTTCTTCACTGCTTCGTCCACAGGCCATCCAGCCCGCCGTTTCCCTCCATAACCCCTCCCACAGCCCGCACACTCATCCCTGCCCCAGGACTGACTGCCATGCTGCATGAGAGAACACACACACACACACACACACACACATTATTACACGTGGACAAGCCTTTACCTCTGAACTCTCGATTCCTACCCCACAACCCGTCTCTCTGGCACTCACCCGTCCCTGTGCTGGGCTCTGTGCTACTCACCCTGTCCCTGTGCTGGCTCTGAGCTACTCACCCTGTCCCTGTGCTGGGCTCTGTGCTACTCACCCTGTCCCTGTGCTGAGGCTCTGTGCTACTCACCTGTCCCTGTCTGAGCTCTGAGCTACTCACCCTGTCCCTGTGCTGGGCTCTGTGCTACTCACCCTGTCCCTGTGCTGGGCTCTGTGCTACTCACCCTGTCCCTGTGCTGGGCTCTGTGCTACTCACCCTGTCCCTGTGCTGGGCTCTGTGCTACTCACCCTGTCCCTGTGCTGGGCTCTGTGCTACTCACCCTGTCCCTGTGCTGGGCTCTGTGCTACTCACCCTGTCCCTGTGCTGGGCTCTGTGCTACTCACCCTGTTCCTGTGCTGGGCTCTGTGCTACTCACCCTGTCCCTGTGCTGGGCTCTGTGTTGCTGGTGCAGGTGTCTGTCAGCCTCCAGGCTGAGGGCTTTGGGCAGCTGGGCAGAGCTCCACCCTGGACTGGGCGTGGCCATCTGCTGCTGATTCTGCTGGAGCAGCTTCATAATCAACTCCTGCTGGGGGCACACAACACACCTGTAACGCACCTGTAACGCACCTGTTACGCCCTGCATTACACACTGCTTTACGCACTCTCACACACTCCTTCCACACTGCGTGACACACTGTTATGCACCTATTGAGCACACTACCTCACATTACACAATAACAGTCACACCCTGCATGCAGCTGCATATACTGTAGCTCCTCTTCCTCACCTGTTTGCGACGGAAAAGCTCCTCTTCCTCACGTCGTTTCTGCTCCTCCTGCTGCCTCCTCTTCTCCTCCTCCCGCTTCGCCCTGAGTTCTGCATCACGCCTCTCCTGCAGCTGCACACACACACACACACGCACGCACACACACACACACACACACACACGCACACACACACACGCACACACGCACACGCACACACGCACACACACACACCACGCACACACACACACACCAGCACACACGCACGACACACACATCCGCACGCACGCGCACACACACGCACGCGCACACACACACGCACGCACGCGCACACACACACGCACGCGCACACACATACACGCACACATGCACGCACACACACGCACATACACACACACACACATACACGCACATACACACACATACACTCAGATTAAGCGACATGCACACACCCCACAGCGCACTGAAAGAGCCCGACTGCTTATGAGCATTGGTCCCCCACACAGACAGGGGGCGCCACCTCACCTTCTGCAGCTGTTCCAGAGTTGGCCCCTGAGTGGAATTCATTAAATCCCATAAACTGGCATCACCGCCTAAAAAGAAAGAGAAAGAGAGAGGGATGAACACGCGCCTTGGCCTGGTTACAATCTGTGTGTGTCCGAGTGTGCGTGCGTGTCTGTGCGTGCGTGAGTGAGTCTGTGTGTGTGGGCGGGGCACAAAGGTGCTCTCCTCACCTGTTGGCTGTGATGCTGAGGTATGCATGTCCCACATGGGTCCTGTATCCGGCACCGACATCGACCTGCTCATGGAGCCCATCACGCCCTGATCTCCACACCTGCAGCACAGGATCAGCCAGATCAGCCTGATCAGCCCCTACACTTCACACTCAACAGCTGCTACAGCCTGAGGTTCATCTGACATCTACAGTCCTGCAGAGCAACGTGCCTGCTGCGCTTCTGTCTATATCACAGCAGTCCGTTTACCTGTAACAGGTGTGCTGTACCTGTAACAGGAGGGCTGTACCTGTAACAGATGTGCTGTACCTGCTGTAAGTGTGCTGTACCTGTAACAGGTGTGCTGTACCTGCTGTAACAGGTGTGCTGTACCTGCTGTAACAGGTGTGCTGTACCTGCTGTAAGTGTGCTGTACCTGTAACAGGTGTGCTGTACCTGCTGTAAGTGTGCTGTACCTGTAAGAGGAGGGCTGTACCTGTAAGAGGAGGGCTGTACCTGTAACAGGTGTGCTGTACCTGCTGTAAGTGTGCTGTACCTGTAACAGGTGTGCTGTACCTGCTGTAAGTGTGCTGTACCTGTAACAGGTGTGCTGTACCTGTAAGAGGAGGGCTGTACCTGTAACAGGTGTGCTGTACCTGTAAGAGGAGGGCTGTACCTGTAACAGGTGTGCTGTACCTGTAAGAGGAGGGCTGTACCTGCTGTAAGTGTGCTGTACCTGTAACAGGTGTGCTGTACCTGTAAGAGGAGGGCTGTACCTGCTGTAACAGGTGTGCTGTACCTGTAAGAGGAGGGCTGTACCTGTTGATGAGCTGAAACAGCTGCTCTTGCTGGAGCTGTTGGTAAAGAGTCGCCAACTCCTGCTGCTTCTTCAGCCTATCAGACTCCATGTTCCCCTGCAGGTGCGCCCACAAGCACAAGCACAAGCACACACACACACACACACACACACACACACACACACACACACACACACAGACACACACACACACAGCACACAGGCACACAGGCACACACACACACGCACACACACACACACACAGACAGACAGACAGACAGACACAAACACAGACAGACACGGACGGACACACACACAGACACACAGACACACACACACACAGACACACACAAACACACACAGACACACACACACACACACACACACAGACAGACACACACACAGACACATGGTCAGTTACCATGTCCCTGCACATACACCATAAGGCTCTTTACATCTGAAATCTCAGCATGCACACTGCTAACAAGCAGCACAAAGCCCACTGAACACATGCTACACGTAAGCCATGGACCCCCCCGTGACCCCCGCCCCGCTCTGACTGACCGTAGGCCCGCGGGGCAGCAGGGGGGGCGGGGAGGGCCTGCGGGGCAGCAGGGGGGGCGGGGAGGGTCCCGGGGTGAAAGGCACGCGCCCCCACATCTTGATGACGTCGCCCAGGGGCTGGAAGCCCTCGTCGCACCCCCTCTTCACCAGCAGGGTCATGCTGAAGTACCCCGCCTGGAACCACTCCGCCATCTCCAGAGTGCTGAAGGGCCCTGAGGGGCGGGGTTAATTACATCAGCATCCCGCTCCACCAATCAGCAAGCAGCACATCTTACCATACATCTTGGCCTCATAGTGTGTGAGTGTACAGTGTGTGTGTATAGTGTGTGAGTGTACAGTGTGAGTGTATAGTGTGTGAGTGTACAGTGTGTAAGTGAATAGTGTGTGAGTGTACAGTGTGTAAGTGAATAGTGTGTGAGTGTACAGTGTGTATGTGTATAGTGTGTAAGTGAATAGTTTGTCAGTGTACAGTGTGTGTGCATGTGCAGAAGAACACACCCTGTATCTCCCCCTGTGGGTCCTTGTAGAACCACTTCATGGCGGCTTCATGCGACAGAGGCAGGGCTGCAGCGGTTGGAGTCCTGGCCTGGGTCTGGGTCTGGGTCAGAGATGGGGTCCTGGCCTGGGTCTGGGTCAGGGTCAGGGACGAGGTCCTGGTCTGGGTTAGGGTCTGGGTCAGGGACGGGGTCCTGGCCTGGGTCAGGGACGGGGTCCGGGTGCTGAGGCTCTCCTGCAGTGCCTGAGTGAAGCTCTCCTCCTCCAGAGAGGAGTCCTGCAGAGAGGCCACCATCCGCTCCGCCTCCTGGCGAGGATCAAACTTACAGTTACACACTTCCTGTGATACACACTCCAGTTCCCACTCTCACACAACACACATGCACGCACACACACACACACACACACAACACACAAATGCACAACACACAGCACCTGCTGCAGGTGTTTCATTCCCTCCTCATCCTCGGTGTCGCCCCCTGGTGGAGGGACTCGTGTAGCAGCAGAGGAAGAGGGAGGCGGGGAGGGCAGGGTGGTGGGTGTGGCCAGGGTGGTGGGCGTGGCTGGGCTCAGGGGGGCAGTCGCTCTTGCTAGCAGGTTCCCTGTAGGACAGCACACACACACGAACACGCGTGAACACGAGCTCCATCACGCCTGTAAACCATCTCAGCAGGAAAAGCTGGGGATTGCGCTTGGGCCCCCCTCACTACCCGACACCCACCTTCACTGGGCAGCTGGCTGCCATTAGCAGGACGTGGGGCGGGGCTTGGGGGCCTCTCCAGTTTGTTTCGGGGGGGATGAGAGTCAGCTGCAGAGGAGGAGGTGGGCACAGACTGTGGCTCCTCCTCAGACCCCACCGAGTCCTCCATCACACCTACAGAGAGAGAGAGAAAGAAAGAATTGTTGGATTAAAAGTGTTCACAGCAGTGACCTAAGCATAATTTACCCTTTACCCACAATCCAACCCGCCCCTCACCTCTCTCCTCATTTCTCTCCTTCCTTCCTCCCTCCAGCTCCTCCTGCTCCTCCTCCAGCCCCTGAAACTCCAGGTCCTCCAGAACAGCATCCTTAGATTCCTTCTACAGAAACACAAACAGAAATGCATCCTCATAAACCATCTACACATACACACACCACAGCGGCCTTATAATCCTCCCACGGATACACTCACTCTCTCTCACACACACACTCTCTCTCACACACACTCACACGCTAACTCACTCTCTCACACACACACACATACTCTCACTCTCTCTCACACACACACACACACACACACATGCACTCTCTCTCACACACACACACACACACACACTCACCCTCTCTCTCACACACACACACTCACCCTCTCTCACACACACACACACTCTCACCCTCACAGGCAGGAAGGCCCCGGAGGAGTCGAAGGTGCCCATCTCTCCATCCTCCTCGTCGGTGCACCACTCGGGCAGGTCGTCCCGCTCGTCCTCCAGCCCCTCTGAGTCCGCCCGTCTGCGCCCCCCCTCGCCGTGCTCCCGAAAATCAAACTCAGTCTTCCTGCGCCGCCCGTCCCCCAAACCGCCATGCTCCCGCCAGCCAGCCGACCGTGGCCCTCCATCTGAGAAACACACACCAGCCAATCAGAACACTGAGAAACACACACCAGCCAATCAGAACACTGAGAAACACACACCAGCCAATCAGAACACTGAGAAACACACACCAGCCAATCAGAACACTGAGAAACACACACAGACACTCGGGTATCTAATGCTCAGAACACTGAGAATGTGTGTGTGCTTGTGTGCGCGTGTGCGCGTGTGCGCGTGTGTGTGTGTGTGTGTGAGTGCCTGAGTGTGTGCTCATACCATCGCGTCGGCAGCCAGTCAGTCTCCAGCCTCCTCCAGGCTCCGCCCCCTCCTCCTCCTCCTGCTCCTCTCTCAGGGTGCGCCAGTTATCGCTGTCTGAGCGTGGGTAGTCCTTCCTCCCCACAGGCCCCGCCTCCTCAAGCCCCGCCCGCACCCCATCCCGCCGGGCTGGCTTATCAAACCGCCTCTCTCCCCTGAGAGAGAGAGAGAGAGAGAGAGAGAGAGTTGATTTGTTGTTTGGCTAAACAATGCGAGTTGCTATGGTACCCGCAGGTAGACTTACCTGCCATCCCAGCTCTGACTACGGATGAACACCCCATCCCCCTCCTCACTTCTTTGGTAAAACCCGTTGTCGCCCCGACCACGTCCTGCACACAGACAGACAGACACACACACACACAGTTGTGTAAACAGTACTTCATTGCACAGAATTAAATGATCAGTAGTTCCCTGTAAGGTACTGGAAGAGCCACGCGCAGCATCTGAACTCCATTTCCCAGGGGTCTTCGGGTTACAGAAAGCAGACATCACAGGAAGTGACATTACCCACTCTCTCAACAACCCCTCCCCACCTGCTCACCTCTGCCTCCTCGCGTGCTGCCGCGGCCACGGGCCACGCCCGTGGAGAGGGCTGCGCCCCCTTTTCCCATGAGCCTCAGCACAGCCACGCTGTTCACAGACATGGAGAAGTTCCTCTGGAGAAGAGAGGAGGTGGAGTCAAAGCTGCAGGCACACAACTGCAACATAACTGCTGAGGGAGAGTAATGTACTGGTCTGTCCTGTAGAGGGTGTGTAATGTGCTGGTCTGTCCTGTAGAGGGTGTGTAATGTGCTGGTCTGTCCTGTAGGGGGTATGTAATGTGCTGGTCTGTCCTGTAGGGGGTGTGTGACTCACCTGCTGCTCCTCAGTCAGGGGAATCAGAGCAAGAGGCAGCAGAGGCTCCTCCTGCATCACAGCTGTGAACTCCTGTATCTCCTCTGGGATCTGCAGCACACACACACACACACAGACAGACAGACAGACAGACACACACGCGCACACACACAACACGCGCACACACACAACACACGCCACACAGTTAGATCACTTGAGAGCTGTGTAGCTGGGTTGTGACGAAAAGCAGTTGGAATGCAAAGCGCCCCCTCTGGCTGTACGTGGCCAGTGCAGGCAGACGCTCACCTTGTTGTCTTTGACGTAAAGCGCCAGCATCTCCTCGCGGCCGTAGCGGTACTCGGCCAGCTTGTACTTCGGCATGGCAGGGGAGGGGGGCGGGGAGGTCACACTCCCCCCACCGGACAGAGCACGGAGCCTGGGGGTGTGGGGAGGGGGGGGGTTAGTGTCACTGACACAGCACACAAACATCACTAGCACCAGGAGTGTGTCTGCATGCGTGTGTGTGTGTGGGCATGCTCAAACCAATATGAAATGCGTAAAGCGCTCCACACAGGAATGCGTATTCACACTCACAGACACAAACATGCACTCGCTCACTCACCCGCTCACTCACTCACTCACTCACTGTTACACTGCCCTCATCCAAAAAGGAAAGAAACACAACACTACGGCCGTAACACTCACAAACACACACAGGCAGATACACTCACACACACAGGGAGAGAGGGAGGGACAGGAGAGGGGATGTTTTACCATT
This sequence comes from Anguilla rostrata, assembly GCF_018555375.3. Classification (NCBI taxonomy): domain Eukaryota; kingdom Metazoa; phylum Chordata; class Actinopteri; order Anguilliformes; family Anguillidae; genus Anguilla; species Anguilla rostrata. The sequence continues at coordinate 54,048,081 of NC_057941.1, forward strand.
CAGGGCCGAAGGTAAGGGTCTCAGCAGTCATATTCCCCAAACCAAAGAGCAGCGACGTTCCTGTCAACAACAAACTTGGTAAATCTCACACACACACGACATGCAACACACACAATAAATTCAATTCTGCTCTAAATTTACACACACACGCACACACACATATACACACAATACATTCGAATCAGCTCTAAACTGAATAGTAATGGTCCACATGTGATGTTCTAATATGGGCGGGGTCAAACTCGTTAACCCCCCATTAACCCTCCATTAACCCCGCCCCCTGTGTGGGTAGGATCTGGGTTGAGGATGAAGAGAGCTGGAGAATCCTTACTGCGTCCAGAGGAAAGGACCGTGCTGGAATGGGCCGGACTGTGCTGGACTGGGCCGGACCGAGCTGGACTGGGCCGGACTGTGCTGGACTGGGCCGGACCGTGCTGGGCCGAACTGGACTGCGTTAGGGCTGTGCTGGACCGGGAGAGGACCCTGTTGAAACGTGCTGGACCGTGCCGGACCAGGTTAGGCGTGGGTTAAAAGGCTGAGTGGTGTAGTTTTATCTGAGGGAGGGGGAGGGGCTCCCCAGAAGTGAGTTACAGCTTCCTGTATTTTTGGGATGAGGGCGGGGCTCTAGGGGTCACTGCCCACTGCCAACACAACCACTTAAAACCAACAACCACTTCAAAATATCACAAATATAAACAAAAGTAAAGTCAACCTGGTATAAGTGACCGTAATAACGATATATCATTAATGCCAAAAGCTCACCAAACTTCAACAAAAAATACAAAAAGGAGAAGTTTATCCTGCTCTTCCTCTCTCGTTCCTCCTCCTCTTCACAGCAGACGGGATTCCGCTCGGTGGTCCTGGGGACAGAGATGAATGTGGCGGAGGTGAACAAAAAACAGCTCTTCCTCTCGCCTTTATACAAGCAGTATCAACTGCACAAATAATTTCACGCCACGATGTTCACATCATGCTATGCACGGGTGTTTAACGCTGAGTCGACTGTTAGCTGTAGAATTGTTTCCAAGAAGTCTTAAATTATCCCTCGTAGGGACTATCAAACAATCCTGCTGCGAACTTCCTCACTGAAGTTTTCGCAAAAACCAGAAGAGGCACGGGGCCCAACGTAAATGAACAGCCAAACTCGTCACAGTAATACGCTCTTTAATTTAACTGCGGTAAACACAGATTTGGGCACGTTGGCAGCTAGCAGGCGGCTAGTTGGCTGTGTTTGGTTTTACTTCCGAATCTTTGTTTTCAAAAAAGTTACGGCTAAATAACAAACTAATGTTAACTCGCCGTTCGGATAAGTGTGCCCCGGAGCTAGCTGATAGACTAAATACTTTAACGATGCAGCATGCAGCTTTCAGAGTTCAGGAAGAGCCTGTAGGCGTGAGGCTAAAGGGACCAGACATTTTGCCAGAGGGGCGGAAAGTGAGCAGGAATGCGGCACCCCGCCCCCTTCCTCACCACCAGCGGGCCACGCAACTCCACACCGCGGCTTTCTCGGGCCTACCCGCCACTTCAAAACAAATACAAACGCAGCCAAGCCACACGGAGTTGAGAGCAGTCCCCAGGCCGAGCCATATCCACCCACACATCCAGGCAGTCTTATGTAAATAAATACTGCACAACGCAGGCGAATGCATTTTCACATTAGTTTTCAGAATACGTTTAGCACAAGTTTTCATTTATTTCTGCAGCACGCAGCGAGTGCACAAGGGTCTTACCTTCTTTCTGTTCACGTTAACTTTCTTTATTTTCAGTCGTGGTTTTAATATACTCTTCGAGTAGATATATTTTATATCTTATTTCTGTTTATGTGTTTTGTTCGTCCAACGAAGTCGTACTGTTTGCAAATGTTCTAAGTGTGGTTTTAATTTATTAATTATTTTGCCACTGCCCAACGGTCGCGGTTTTTGTTTACGCCTCTTATCCCAACCCCTTCTGGTTCTGTATTAGTAAGATGGCCGCTCTGTTCTCACCACGTGACCAAGGAGAACTGGGGGCAGGCTGACCCACGTCACGTGACGCAGGGAGCTCATTCGCCTTATGTCTAAATCATTTTACACGAGGAGAATTTTTACAGCAAAAGTGATTTATTTAGATGTATATACCGATGAAAAACCACGAGCAATTCAAAGTTCTGTAAATCACCGACGCATTCATTAACTGTAATTATTGATTTTTATTGTTACATTTTATTGCAATCGTTTGTGTTCATTACTGCACAGGTCATTTGGCCAACCTATGAGCGTCGCTGTTGGACTGCTTCCCAGTGGATATGACGTCATACACACTTCCGTTCCACCGTTCGGCGCTGCGGCTCAGTCACTACGGATTCTGCATCTGAATCGGAGAAAAGCAATTTCCAAACCAACATTGTTTCTTGGGACCGCTGAACAATTATCCTTTGCGTCTGTTTGTGAAGCAAGGTAAGCGCCAGATAAGTTGTTCATATTTGTAAAGTGAATGCCGTATAAACCGCCGATTGGCAATGCCCACATCTGTCAAACAGCAGCTGCGTCGACGGCACGTTACGACCACATTCTCGGGTCCAACTGCTGCTGTTAGTCGGTAGTGTCGCTCAGCTGGCTAATATTGGTAAAACTTTAACCCAATACAATCATGACGTCGCCTGACCTAATGTTCTATGTTAAGGAATGTTTCAGTGTTAATTGAGGGTAAATTGAATATTCCATGTTACGAATAAGGAGTCGGCCACCTGGTTATTCTATTGTGACATCAACGGTGTGACTGCACACGATCCGAAATGAGAAGAAAACAATCCGAAAATAATAATTTACATTGTACATCTACTACTGATTAATTGCCTTTCCACGAAAATGTGGATGGAATAACTGTCATGTTTAGGTAACCTCTTATGACTGCTCCCATGCCAGCGTTGCCCTCTCTGTGAAATGGCGGAGCCTTGCAGTCCAGCCGCCAAGTGTCTGGCGCAGAGCGCGGCGGCGGGGGGCGAGGGCCCGGGGGTGGAGATGGACCCGGTGGAGTTCACCCTCCGGAAGCGTCTGCCGCGGAAACTGCCCAAGCGCCGCAACGACGTCTACGTCAACATGAAGACGGACTTCCGGGCGCAGCTGGCGCGCTGCCAGAAGCTGCTGGACGGCGGCGGGCAGAGGGAGATCTGCGTCCACGGGCTCGGGCTGGCCATCAACCGCGCCATCAACATTGCGCTGCAACTGCAGGCGTCCAGCCAGGGGGCGCTGCAGCTGGCCGCCAACACCTCTACCGTGGAGCTGGTGGACGACCTGGAGCCGGAGGAGGCGGGGCTCGGGGGGGCGGAGCCACTCACCCACACACGCAACAACTCGGCCATTCACATCAAAGTGTACTACCCCGACCCGCAGTGACCACGGCAACTGGCCACACCCCACCTGTCCTGTGCCAGAGGGAGGCCACACCTTCCCAAAGACCCTCAGCAGTTTTGGGCCAAGGAGGGGTGGCTCGTCGGCCTGTTGGGAGCTGAAAGGTAAATTAACTGTAAATGGTTTACAGAAAAGACAGCCATTTGATTGACAGAGACACAGGACAGAACTCCTCCCCTCCCGTTGTCACATCCTGTTATGTGTGAGGCTGCAGCTGCAGCTCCTTGTGTAATGAATGGATGCCGTTACGATGTAATGTTTGTGACACTGAGCTGTAGTGTGCAGTCGGGCTGTTGCTGTGTCTCAGTAACTCGGACTCCAGCGCTGGAACATGGTGACCGTCCTGCGTGCCGTTCACTAGCTTTGGTTTGCAGTTTTATTTGGGCAAGATGAATGTATGCATCCAGCATCATGTAGAATTTACAGTCCAGTGTTGATGCTAAATGGATTCTCAGTTTTCTGTTTGCAAATGTGTTGTGGTTTGTAGTTGTGCCAATCCTGAGCTTAACAGAATAAAATGTGTCAAAAAGAATTGGTTGCAGGTTTCCGCTGTTTTTCTGACTTGAGCAGAAGACTAAAACTGAAGTTTCCTCTGAAGAGCAGAGCCTTATCATTCATAACATTTTCATACCGGGTTGGCTCAGTAATATCTGTCCGTCTTCTGAAATGTCTGAAGCCGTTCATTTTGCAAACAATCAAGCAAAGAGCAGAGTCTGAAAGGAGACCTTCCAAACTCAGGACCCCTCCCCACACCTCCCCTCACACCACACACACCTCCCCCACACCACCCCTCACACCACACACACCTCCCCTCACACCTCCCCTCATCTCCTCCTCACACCACCCCTCATCTCCCCCTCACACCACCCCACATCTCCCCTCACACCACCACACACCTCCCCTCACACCACCCACACCTCCCCTCATACCACCCCACACCTCCCCTCACACCACACCCCCCTCACACACACCCTCACACCACCTCCCTCCCCACACCACCCCTCATCTCCCCACACACCCTCCCCCACACCACACACACCACCCCTCATCTCCCCCTCACCACCCCACATCTCCCCACACCACCCCCACACCGCCCCTCACACCACCTCACACAAAGAGCCCATTCTCTGGAAGAAAAGGCGGAGGCAGGTAGGGTGGACACCATGCAGCGGTTTAGCTCAGCAGAGATACAGGGCCACGCTGTAAATGCAGATAAGGTTTAATTGAGATCACATGACTCTCATATTCAAAAGCACATTTGTGCAAATGGTGTCAGGAAGCACAGTGTCCCCATTGTTTAATCTTTTATTACATTTCTCTTTCCCCTGAAAGTTAGAGGAATGCACATAGATGTGAGTTACATCTGAGGCTTAAAGTTATTAACTATTCTAACTGTAGATATGTATTTAGAGAAAGGATTAACTTAATTTGAACCAAACAACAAATGTACTAGAGATGTCATTTTATACTCAAAATTTACTTTGTCACCAGACATTATTATAAGTGGAGTGAGAAGATTATATTATGATAAAAACAGAGAATATAGAATATTTAAAACTTCAACAACATAATGATAATATTGCCCTTCTAAAGATGTAAAATCCCCTGCAGTCTGGTGATGATGTTTTTTGGGGGGGATTCAGGCACTTCATTCAGTGTATGGAAGAGAAAATGGGCGCTTTGGGGCTTTAAAAGGAAATTCACATATTTTATGTATCAGAAATAACCCCTACATGAATAGAGAGAGAGAGAGAGGATAATCAGAAGCATAAACCTGGTGAATTCTACCCACAGCAGAGAGGGTGGGGGGGTTAGATGGTGTGGTGCAGGTACTGAGGGAGGGGCGAGGGGGACACGCAGTTGTCGTAGAAGATCTGGAAGTTCTGGTCCACGTCCATCTTGGTCTTGAGGTAGATCTCCAGGTCCAGCACGGTCATCTCGTGCACAGCGCTGAACTCCTTGGCGTTCTTGGCCAGGAAGGCCTGTGTGGGGAAGCGGACCCGCACGTCGTGCGGCGCGTTGCGGTCGTAGTCCGTGCAGCAGTACGCGCTCCACACGTCCTCCGGGATGCCCACGCGGTCCTGGTTGTTGCGGCGGATCATGTGACCGGCCGTGGTCACCCCGGTGACGATGTAGGCGGTGCCGCGGCAGAAGTTGTTGAGCCGCACGCGGAGCCGCTCCTCGTGCTGCTGCCACGGCCCGATGTTGAACTCGCGGATCTCCGGCACCACGTTGGTCAGCGTGTAGGTGGCGGCCCGGTCGTGCGGGTCCGACTGGTGCTGGTCCGGGTTCAGGTGCCCCCGCTCGTACAGAACCACGTCCGAGTAGTCGTCCAGAACCGCCTGGCTGTCCTCAAACTTCATGTGCAGGTAACCCTGCGGGAAGGGCATCATGTTCCCGTTCCCATCCACCTCCGCCAGCTGGGGGGGGGGGCGAGAGAGAGGAGGGAGGGAGGGAAGAGAGAGAGGAGGGAGGGAGGGAGAGAGAGAGAGCGAGTGCATACATGGGCAAGCTGGTTACCTTCTCAGCAAGCACTGGCTCATAATGGCTGGTTGTCATTATGCATGTGCATTTTTGTCATTTTTTGTTTTTAAGCTTGAAAGAACTTTGAGCACCTGTAAGGAAGGACTGGAAAAAAATTTACTGAAATAAACAGAACAGAAATTCTCTTTGTCAAATTTATCGAAGCACTAAGATTTCAGAAGAGACAGAACAGAGACGATTACCAAATCCATCCATCATCGAACCCACTTATTCCTGCACAGGGTCCCAGCTTTGGGTGAGAGGCAGGAATACACCCTGGACAGGTCCCAAATCCATGCACTCATTCACACATCATACGGGCCATTTAGTGTCCAGTTAGCCCAAACTGCATGTCTGTGCCTAACTGGATACTCTAAACTGTCTGTGGACCGTGGGAAGAAACCAGAGAACTTTAAGTATTCTTCCACCATCTTCCCCTCACCTAATATCAGCTGCCAGTGCTGCTAATATGTAAACTATAATGCCACCGTGGATGTTTTTAAAGCGGGCTGTAATATAAATGTGGCACAGCTACACGCAGCCGGCCGCAGCAGCCGTAGTTCTTCGGGGCACTGACCTGCGGCTCGTACATCCAGGGGTAGTCCACACGGCGGTCGCCTTCGGTCTTCTTGAAGGTGTAGGCGGAGTAGACGGGGATGCGCAGGCGCGAGTCGTACAGGGTGACGTAGCGCGGCCGGTCTGCGTAGCGCTGGCAGATCCTCTTCAGGCTGGGGCTGAGGAAGCCCCGCGGCGGCGTGCCCATGTACAGCGAGTCTTTGCACCGCTCCACGTGGTTGAAGTCCTGCACCACCGTGGCGGCCATGCGCTGGGCACCGTGGAAACATGCCAAGAGCGAAACCAAACTCCACAGCGGTAACGGCTGCATGCTGACCGGCAGGAGAACGGAACGCCTTCGGATAGATCGGTGTAGCCCGTAGAATAACTTCAGGTCTTCGGATAGATCGGTGTAGCCCGTAGAATAACTTCAGGTCTTCGGATAGATCGGTGTAGCCCGTAGAATAACTTCAGGTCTTCGGATAGATCGGTGTAGCCCGTAGAATAACTTCAGGTCTTCGGATAGATCGTGTAGCTCGTAGAATAACTCAGGTCTCGGATAGATCAGCGTTAGCCCGTGGAATAACTGTGAGGTCTTGGATAGATCGGTGTAGCCCGATGAACAACATCGTATACTTCCCTTACTGGTCTTCGATAGATCAGGCTGGTAGCCCGTAGATATTAGCTTCAGGTCTGTGGATAGACAAATGGTAGCACGTTAAATAATTCAGGTCTTCGGATAGATCGGTGTAGCCCGTAGAATAACTTCAGGTCTTTGGATAGATCGGTGTAGCCCGTAGAATAACTTCAGGTCTTCGGATAGATTGTGTAGTCAGTAGAATAGCGTCAGGTCGTCTGATAGATCAGCGTTGGCGTCACAATGGATCAGTCAGACGTGTGGAGTTCATTTAAATGATATCGATTCTATATGCAAAGCAAGAAGCCGACTGGCAAACCACACCATCGTTTATAGCTTTACCGCTTTACATTGGGCCGTCATTCAGCACAAACAGATTAACAGGAACAGTAAAGGTGATGCCCTGGGCTAGTTATTTTCTTATTAGGCAGCCTTTTATATAGGCTGTGTGTGACTGGACCGAAACTGGGTGCATCTGCATTAAATATATTCAGGCTGAGCATCTTACTTGTAGCAGGTGACCCCCAGTATGTAGAGCACTCCAGAGAGTACAGCAGCCTTTAAAACTCATTCAAGGTTGTCCCTTCATAGTTTCTGCCTGGTTTTACAGCCTCTGCTAATTATTTCATTGCCTTTAAATGACTTGATTGCATAGTGAATTGGATAGCTGGCTGTGCTGGATGTTTTGCCGGAGGGTGTTTTACTGACGAAGGCGGAAGGTGTTTTTCTGCAGTGCTGTTTGGGACCCACACAGGTGCACCAGGTACTGGGTCATTAATTCAGATTAAACTGGTCCAGCACCAGAGCTACAGAGATTGCAGCTCTCAATCTCTCTCACACACACGCACACACTTATACACAAACATACACTCTCACACAATCACACTCACACACCACAGGAGACACACAGAGCCCCCATTTCAGACAAACCCTGCTGTTATAGATCTTTCCTGTATTAATAGAGCAAAGGAAGGCGTTTCAGGCAGCCTTTCAGAGCCTGTGCCTCTAACCGCTACACCTCGCCACTCTCCTCTTCCTGGCGGATTAAGAGGAAGCCGCCAACCCGTCACAGACAGTCACGCGCCGGTTCGGCCCTGCGGTATGGGGGTCACAGCCCCAGACTGCTTCCTGGAACCCTGCCAGTCAGCCGAACACAGAGCCCGTTAGCCAGCGGTGCGCTATCGTTACAGTGCACAATGCAAACAGGCTGTGGGTCCAGGACAAAGAGCCCGTCACACACTGGACTGGGCCCTGCGTTATGCCACTGGCTATCAGTCATAAAGCTATCAGTGGACACTTCATGCTATGTAAAACATGCAAAAGCATAATGTGATCTCCGCTGAAGAGATTAAAGAAACGTGACTCTCTCTCCGCTGGGGTCCAAGCTGCTGTGCTGCCTGACGTTGAGGTGCCGGGCGATTCTATGTCTGAAAGCCTGGATGAACACCGTGCCAGGAACAAGGAAGAGATAACCAAATTTAAACTGCATTAGAAGCACCAGGTCACCCTCCTCATGTGATGGGACCTGCTCCTGGGCCTTACAGCTAATGGCTTCCTGTGGGACAAATATGGCAGGTCTACACATACTAGCTCAAGTCCAGTAACAGGCTTAATCCAATAACGTGCTAACGCCAAATTATGGGCTAATGCCCAATAACGTGCTAACGCCAAATTATGGGCTAATGCCCAACAACAAGCTAAAGCCCAATAACGTGCTAATGCCCAATAACATGCTAACGCCAAATTATGGGCTAATGCCCAATAACAAGCTAAAGCCCAATAACGTGCTAATGCCCAATAACATGCTAACGCCAAATTATGGACTAATACCAAATAACAGGCTCATGCCCAGGACAGGCTCATGCCCAGGACAGGCTCATGCCCAGGACAGGCACATACCCAGGACAGGCTCATGCCCAGTTACAGGCTCATGCCCAGGACAGGCACATACCCAGTTACAGGCTCATGCCCAGTTACAGGCTCATGCCCAGTTACAGGCTCATGCCCAGTTACAGGCTCATGCCCAGTTACAGGCTCATGCCCAGGACAGGCTCATGCCCAATTACAGGCTCATGCCCAGGACAGGCTCAATCCCAGAACAGGCACATGCCCAGTTACAGGCTCATGCCCAGTTACAGGCACATGCCCAGTTACAGGCTCGGTGTCAGGGGGAAGTGGTTCATTGTGAGCAGGCATGAACGTACCAGGTCAATCAGCACTCGCTGTGAGCGTCTCTGCCCGGATGGCAGGTCAGAAAACCCCTCCCACTGGCGCTATAAAACTGCAGCATGGAGCCAAGCGGTGGAGATCGCTCATTCTACCAGGGCTACAGGACCCATTTTCACACATTTTAGGAGCAAAAACAACAAGAGTAATTAAGAGTGAACTTTTATTGAGTTTAAAAGCACATCCATCACTCTACAAACACAGACACAACCAACATCACTACATAACAGCTGGAGTACAGAAGATATTTAGGGTCTGAGAGTTCTATCAGCTGGAAAGGGGCACAGCTAGATCCGGGGGAGGGGGGGCGGCTAGCGGAGGGGGGGACAGCGCTAACGGAGGGGTGAGGGCGACGGGACGCAGGGAGGGGAGCAGCTAGTGGAGGGGGGAGGGGGATGGGACGCAGACGGGGGAGGGGGGACGGGGATGGGACGCAGGGAGGGGGACAGGACGCAGGGAGGGGGGAGGGGGCAGCGCTAGCTCAGGGGGGAGGGGGACGGGACGCAGTCGTGCTGAAAGATCTGGAAGCTCTGGTGCACGCAGGTGGAGGTCCGGAGGAAGTCCTGCAGACGGGCCAGGCTGAGCTCAGAGACGCAGCCTCCCGGAAGGTTCCGCCCGCGAGCGGCGAAGGCCGGCAGCCTGGCCCGCTCCTCCGGGGGGGCGCTGCGGTCGAAGTCCGGGCAGCAGTACGCCGACCACAGGTAGGTCGGCACGGCGACGCGGCGCCGGATGGCCCGGCCGGAGGTGGTCACCCCGGTAACGATGTAGGCGGGGCCGCGGCAGTAGTTGTTGAGCCGTTTGCGGACGCGGTGCTCCTGCTGGCTCCAGGGCCCAGTGCTGAAGGTCCGGTTCAGCGGCACCACGTTGGTGAGCGTGTACGTGGCCGCCTTGTCCCAGGGGTCAGCCTGGTGCGCGTCCGGGTTCAGCTGCCCCCGCCCAAACGCCACGCTGTTAGAGTAGTCCTCCAGCACTGCCTGGGACCCCTCAACACCGTCCGGCAGGCCCTCCAGGGGGATCGGCTGCATCTCCCCCAAACCCGACACACCAGACAGCTGCAGCCCAACAGGAAACAGGAAGGCTTTCAGGACATCAGCGGCTCACAGCAGGAAACGGCCAGGTTAGAAGGAAAAGATGCTGCTCGGATGCTGCAACGTGTCTCTCAACTGAGCGCCAGGTCCTTAGCTGACTGTGCCACCCAGCAGCCCAGTCAAATTACAGTGTAAAACAGCAACTCTAAATGGAAATGCTGATATGTAACACAAAGGAAGGGCTGAAAATGTAAATTTCATATCAGAAGGAAGGCTTTTCTGTAAATGCAAATTTAACGCTGGATGAATGAATGTGCTGGGAATGTGAACGGCTATTAAACATCAGATTAAATACTGGCTGCCACTGCAATGCTAACACTAGGACTGTACCATGGCAGTGCTAATGCTAGCACTGTCCCACTGCAATGCTAATGCTAGCACTGTCCCACTGCAATGCTAACACTAGGACTGTACCATGGCAGTGCTAATGCTAGCACTGTCCCACTGCAATGCTAATGCTAGCACTGTCCCACTGCAATGCTAATGCTAGCACTGTCCCACTGCAATGCTAATGCTAGCACTGTCCCACTGCATTGCTAATGCTAGCACTGTCCCACTGCAATGCTAATGCTAGTAGTTTTGGGAGAAGGGCCCGACGCGTACCTGAGGCTCGTACATCCAGGCGGCATCGGCGCGCTTGAGGCCGGCAGACTGTCTGAAGCGGTAGGCGGAGTAGACGGGGACGCGGTTCAGCGTGTCGTACAGCGTGAGGAACCGCGGCTGCCCAGCCAGACGCTGGCAGATGTACAGCAAGTTGGCGTGCTCCAGCCCGGTGGGGGCGCGGCCCTGATACAGGAACCGGCTGCAGTCTGGGGGCAGGACAGTACCCACGCTACACCGTCCCGGCCAAGCAGCCAACAGCACCCCCAGCACGGTGACCTGCCACGGCAACAACGCCCAGCACCGAGCCATCGCCGTGGGAAACAACCAGCGGCGTCTAAACCACACACTGAATCCACACGGACAGAGTGGAGCGCCAACAGAGACTGGGTATGCAAATCACTCACACACACACACAGGCACACACGCACACACACACACTCTGTCTCACACAGACTCACCCACACTCACTCACTCACTCACACAGTCATACACTCTCACACACATGCACACTCACTCACACGCACACACAGGTGCACACGCACACACACTCTCTCTCACACTCACAGACACGCACACACAGTCATACACTCTCACACACATGCACTCACGCTCATACACTCATACATATTCACAGACACACTCACACACACATGCGCGCGTGCAACACACCCAATTCCATATCCACTCTTCTGTATTTCAGACTCGCACTGAGCACAAATGGGGCGAAAGACACCCAGGATTTACACTTACAACTCTGGGTCTTCTACTTTTTAATGTCAAGACCCAAATTTGAAATTTAGTATCTTTTAGTATTTAGTCCCTTTATGGGGCGCATCAAATAACACACCAGCACCGACTCAATCCGTGACACGGCCTGTATACTCCCACCACATGTTTTGGGTCCCGACCCAAGGGGTAAGAAACACTGTCTTGCAGCATGCCAAAAAATATTAATAACAAATTCACCATAATATTTTCACCCATCACATTTAAAAATGCTTGAAACATCTCACTACATGATAAAGATGACATTTATAACAATAATAATAATAATAATAATAAAAACGATCAAAAAATTAAATGATTCAGCCATGGTTATTAAAGTAGCCAATAATCTATCATTCTTAATTACTCACAACTCCGTCACTTTCATTCCACCATTCCTAGAATGGGAAACGGGAATATAACACATTCAACATTCACTCTTCTTTTTTTAAGAAATCAGAATTCTAAAAATATTCTTGGGGGTAAACCATTCTTAGCAAATTTACCACATATGCTGAATACTACTATATGATGAAACTTTCTTGATTTTTCCCTTACTATTCTCAATATTGCACCAATACAACACACCTGTACTAACACAAAAAACAGCTAACAACTAACCAAATTATAACATTCAATCTAATTTTTAACCAACAAAGGGGGAGTGCACCGTTCCTGGATGTACTGCAATACCAGGTCGATGCGTGGAGTGGACGGAGCAAGCCCCTATTCCATCTCCCTGTTCCAAAAATCAATTTAATATATGGTCCCCAGATAGGGGACGTATCAGATATTAAACTGATAAGAACAGATACTACACTTGATCTTAGCCAAAAGGCCGAGAAGCGATACTGAACGCCGGCTTGAGTCGGGGGAGTCGATGTGGGAAACACAACGCACAGTGACGGGACGGCAAGGCAAATTTTGCCTCCAGTTCCGGACAATCCCGACAATTTAACTCCGGTAAAAAAAAATTATAATATATTCACGTGTTCATGCAGCTAGATTAAGCACTCTTTTGTAGTTTGATCATTTTGGAAAGATCCCATGATGCATTACAAAATACACTAAAACATTTTCCACCAACCAGACTCATTAGTGTAGTATTAGTTTTGATACGTCACCCCAGTACACTACGGCAGAGGAGGAGGCACAGACCGCACGAACCGCGCTCAGGGTTTGCCGCTGCTTCGAAGTTCACGGGTTTGGCAGGTTTCATTTAACTGGCATTCGAATATTAAAATAACATTCTGAGTGATATGATGTCAGCAATACAGAATGTTATATACGTCACATTATGAGACAACAAGCAGACAATAAGCTGACGTATCACTGTCACCGAGAACGACATTAAACTCACTGACACAAACGCAACTTCACTTTCACAGAGCAGAAACATCAGATGCATTTCACCTCCGTTAACTGACCGAATGTCAATTTTAATTCAAGTTCAAATCAATGGACAGAATGAGCACTTGTAGACGCTCGATTCGTACATTTCCTTCTAAACCAATGACTCGGAATAGGTCGACTTGGCCCTAGCGCCTCTGGCGGACGGTAAACAGATTGCCATGGTGACGCAGAAACAACGCTATTTTGGGGCACATGCACATGCCAATCGTTTCTCTACAAACAAACGTTAAATAGGAAAGAAAACAGATAAACGTTCGCCAAGAATAAATAAAGTAACAGATATGACGTAAACGGTGCCATTACGACTCAGTCTTTTCTACTCCGGAAAACGCTGCAGCTAGACTAAGTGCAGCCACATATTTACAAGTACGTTATTTATTTTATTATAACCAGGGGTAGTTAAGCAATCCAATTAGCCAGAAGTACAGCATTTATTTAACAATCAACATTTGATATCAACAAGAGCTGGATTATTTCACGTGCGGAATATTAGGTAAACACTTAATTACACAACTTCTAATTTCGACAAAAAGTAAGAAAAATACGTCAAGTCTGGTATGGGCTCAACAGGTGTACAATGTACCCTAAGCCCAAGTGTGTACTGATTAATCCCACCTGGCCATCTATCGAACAATAAATATAAAGGATATAAAATAAATAAATAAATAAAAACACACAAATGCACCAAACCTCTTATATTCAAAGCTGCTGTCTCTTCGCTTTCAAAATATATTTCGAATTGTGCCCCCAGTCCTGTCCTATGACCTGTAAACGCCATTTTAAATCGTTTGTTAGGCAGTCACTTGTTTTAGTTCCACGTAGGCCTCAGAGTAGAGCAACATAACATAGGCTACAGGCTAGCCTAAGCAATAGTTTGCTGTGTTTGTTTCAGTCTTTTAGTCTATGGCCAAATTCCACAGGGAGGTAAAATAAAAAATAAGACAAACACAATCCCCCCAGAGCAAACGATTCGATAGTCAATTGCTAAAATATTGGGACTTCACAAACCGCAACAAGCACCGCTCTGAAGTCTTTTTTGGAATACATTTCAACATTCAAACAAGAGTAGGCCTCGGTGGTGCCGATTAGGGCATTTCTTTCAACGAACGTTTAACAAGCTAATGGCTAGGCTACATCCAAAATGAAGGCCTACACACAGCCTGGCTATCAACAAATTAAAGAGTTAATTCTATTTAATAATAGCTAGCAGCGTGCTTGCTCCATACCCAATACACAAATGACAATTAATAGCCTACACTCACTGAATACCCTCAAGTAATAGGCTAACTTTTAGTTTACTTACATGCTCGGATGAGGTCCTGATGACAGGCGTCAAGAGGGAACTTCGTGAATTCAATACACCTTTATTCACAATATGCCCACGGAAGCTAACTGAAAACGGGTTTAAACATGCTTTTACCGTCTAGAGAAGATACATTGCCTTTCATACTTCCAACATGATTTTCTTTAATGACTACAAAGTGAATATATAGTCTAACGAAATACCATAAATGTTCAACAGACAAGCCAACGCAGAACGAACTTGTTAGAGGCCGCTATTGGCAGGGGAAACACACAACTACATGCGCGCAATACAAGTAGACATGAGGTTAGTGTGTGCACAGCCAATGCCGTTTCAAAGTTTTAGTTTCTCTTTTTTTAAATTTTAGCCACCAGTTCACTTGTTTCATTTAAAGATTTTGGCCGCCCAAAGTTAAAGAAACGCTGTTGGACACATTCCACTTCTCTGCTGAAACCAAAAGAAAATATTTGCTAATATTTGCGGTTTATGCAGAACACCATTCAGAGAGATGACACCAGTCGAAGAAATCTGATTTGAAATAGTAAAATAAAAACGGGGCTGTTACACTGACTGAATTCGGCAGTTGGCTGTTAATGAACTTCTACCTCCTTGCCTAACTTCTACCTCTACCTGATTGCCTAACGCCAAACTGATCCTTGGAAAGTACATTACTGCCACCTATAGGCCTATTTCACAAAATGGCGACCAAAACCGAATGTAGGGATACTTTGTTTTCGGTTACCGTTCTGACAGCGAAAAATTGAGCCTAAACAGCGACGTGTGTTCTCACAGTCCCTGATAGCTCTGCCAAAGTTCACTGTCCGATGTTATCCGCATTGTCGAAGCATTGCCAGTGAACGTTAAGCGGTCTAAACTGAACAAGGGCTATAAATTCTTTTTTGAGAAGTTTATATTCGGTTATGAAGGTAAGCATAACGTTAGCTCTGGTTCACCAGAAAGCTAAATAGCTAGCTTGCTAACCACATCAAGTTAGCCGATTAAAGAGATGTTGCACTTCGACATAACATAAATTCTTTTCTGGAGGCGACTCCATTGTGTTTTCGTAGCGTGAAGCAACATCTGCTGTCCGTTAACAGCGTCTCTGTTCCTCTCGGTTGTCCCGAAAATGAATGAATAGGGAGCCTGACAACTGTGAGGAAAAGCGATTCTGTTAACGTCTACTTACCTTCATAACCGAATATAAACTTCTCAAAAAAGAATTTATAGCCCTTGTCCAGTTTAGACCGCTTAACGTTCACTGGCAATGCTTCGACAATGCGGATAACATCGGACAGTGAACGTTGGCAGAGCTATCAGGGACTGTGAGAACACACGTCGCTGTTTAGGCTCAATTTTTCGCTGTCAGAAATGGACTTGCGTCCGTAGCAACGGTAACCGGAAACAAAGTATCCCTACATCTGGTTTTGGTCGCCATCTTGTGAAATAGGCCTATTGGCAATGTAATGTAATCCAGTTAAATTCCCCCGCCTGGAAGAGTGGAAATCTTTTGACGCATCACTGCCTGAGATCTGAGCTTCGAGTTCCGCACTGGTTCACCTCGCGCTCAGGCACGCGTTAACCGGAATCGCGTGATAATACAGACTGGTAATACATACGCTGCCTTCATGCATTCGGTTGTATTCTGTCAGTTTTTGTCAATTAAATCTTTATTTAGGAAAGTGCTTTGCACGCCAAGCAGGAAAAATGGCGTATAAATAAATGATCACTAATTCTCTCTCTCCCTCTGCTCTCTCATTCATCTTGGACTGAAACATGCAAGGAACACTCAGCATATAAATAACGGCAACAGGAAAGTGAATTACATAAATACCTCCTCATAATATTGCAGGTTATGTCCTGTCACTCACCCCAGTGCAGACCATGGAGACTTACAAGACACACCTGGGGGGGGCATGGTCCAGACTCACATTGCAGGCTTCCATGTACCTGACACAATCACTTCAGCCACAGTGCGACCATGAGGCACAGACTCACCGAGGGGCATGGTCAGACTCCATTGAGGCATTACTGACAATCATTAAACAATGAGAAGCATTATTCATGGGAAATGACAATAAACAATAAACAGGAATTGAAAGAGCTGGATTCCTATGGAGAGTCATATTCCTGCAGAGGGGTGTAGCTAGTAGAACCATTTTCAGGATTTTCAAGTCTTCTGCACAAATACTGAAAGCCAAACATGCAACAGAAGAGCCAGAGTCGCAGGATAGTTTGTCTATGAATGTCTTTTAATGTTTCCCCGATCAGAGATACACGCCGTACAGAGTGTAGCAACTTCTAAATGAAACAGAAATATCCTCACTGTACTAATATTTTTCAACTTTGTTTTTTATTTTATTTTAAATAATCGTTTTTAAAACCCATTATTAACATTTTTCATGTCAAGACTTTTTTTAAAGAGTTTTTTCTTCTTTTTTTAAATTTGACAAAAATTTGAAAGAAAACAACAGGTGCAAGACCCTTTGGCATCCCAAACCGTGGGCCTGGAAACGTTGGAATGACGTTCTCCTAACGTTCTCCGGACATTCTCACAGCATTCTGGCACCAGCGGGGGAACGCTGTGAGAAGGTTAGATTCCATCACGCGTCTGCACTGTTGGGACACTCACACAGAGATAAGGGTCTGCCTCCATCCACCTCCTTTTAAAAACTCTCTTCATTCAAAAATATAGTATTTCCTTCCCTCTTCTCTCGCAGTAAGAACACATCGCACAAATAAATCTCTTGCTCAATAATTATTTGAAAATAAGCAGTTTCCTCATTTTGGGGCAGAGCCCCTAAAACCTGCCGCGCCTTTAGCCAGAGATGATCACGTCTGAACCCAAACTGAAAAAAAAAAATTAACGTGACACCAAAATAAGCGGAGAATGGAGGCTCTCGTCTGTTTTGAGGATTGCTTTATAAATGAAACATGCTCGCCCATTTCAACCTGTCTAAACATAATTCAATTCAGCAGAAATCAGAAGATCCAGAAACTAGTCCCTCCTAAAATGTTGGGTTCTGCTGGGACGGAGCCGCGTCGCATTTGCACGGATCTGCTGATCCCCGACTCGTCTGGATGGCTAATAGCGTTCACGCAGCACGCGCTAGCGCCGTTAGCCCATCCGCGCGCCGCTGGGATCCGTGCGAATGAGAGGCGTGTCCGAGCCGGCAGAGCCTCCGATCGTAAGGCTGAACCGCGCACGCTCTGCGGCGCCCGCCAACACGCTGGACGGCGTCTCTCTGCGCTTCCCTCCCACAGCCACCGGGGGGCGCTGTGGCGCTGACCGTTTACCCTTCCTCTTGTCTGTAAGGCCAGATGGGCTGGGAGTGCGGGACTGTTCAGGCGGTGGAAACGACGCTCACGGCCGGTGCTGACCCCGCCGCCGCCGCTGGCTCCCGCGAAAGGGCTGTGCTACGGCTTTGATCCCGGGGCAATGCTACAGTGAGATCAAATCAGGAGTGAGGCGGACGGCCAGGTGTGCGGAGCTGCAGGGGTTACCTGGCTGTCCCGCAGGCACTGAGCACTTCCTCACCCGGGAGACGGGTCCGTTAGTGGCGGGGGGGCGGAGTGTCGGGGGGGGGGCGTCGGGGGGGCTGTTCTCACTGTGTGCGGCGCCCGCCAGTCTGACCAGGCAGAGAACCACGACCCCGTCTGTCACCTCTGACCTTTAACCTTGTGACCCACGTGAAACTGGGAGTGAAAGAGTGGAGTCTCACGCTTGCACCTGCCATCACACACGCTGGCAGCCGTTCACGCTAAAACCAAACAAGGAACGCAATATTTACAAATAAGAGTTTGTTTTCCAGTTTCAGATCTGATACTTAAAAATGTACAGGTTTTCCTTTTCTTTCCTGGTCCTGTGCGTCTGACGACGTGTTCATCTTCAATCCTGGGGAACAGCGCCCTCTGTCTGTGAGCTGACCACAAAACTCAAGAAAAGTCCTAGAAAAAGTAAGTGTGAATCTGACAGTTTTGAACCGTTTTCCATTGTTTTGTCCTTATTTTCTTTAACACTGGTCTAATAAACTGATCTTAAATTTCATTCACTGAGGCTGAAACACCAAAAGAGGCCAGTCTCTTGAAGATAAAATGTTTTGTTGTCATGGAGATACAGTTTGTCATCTGTGGCACATGTCCAGCCTATGTACGAGGGGCGGGGGTGGGGGGGGGGCGGCACCTTCTCTCCTTTTTCAACTCCTCCTCCTCAGATTAAAGATAAAGTGGGTCAAACTGTAGGATTATGAATTCGCAAGTGGGGGGGGGGCGGGGGGGGTTAGACAGCATTCTCACGGCACAGGCACATGGCTGAGTAACACCACACCCACAACCCCCCCATTTACATGTCCTGGGGACACTTGGCTGTTAAAGCCCAGCTGGGCTAGAGAAGGATTTGAGGGGGGGGGGGCGGGGGGGCACAACCTGCCACTCAAACCAAATACATTCTGCCAGTCAGCAACACAGAGGAGGTCATCCAGGAACTAAAGAAACAACAGTAAGCATGGCTGTGACTCACTGATGTGTGTGTGTGGGTGTGCATGTGTGTGTGTATGCGTTTGTGTGTGTGTGTATGCGTGTGTGTGTGTGTGTGTGTGTGTGTGTGTGTGTCTTCTTATTTCATAAGTTGTATTATTAGTATCATGCTCATTACAGAGTATGAATTATTATAATTATTACAGAGAACATATGAGTGTGCTGGGGAATTGATTCTGGACTGATCAGGTGGAGAAATGACCTGATCACACCTGTGACCCCCGGGCCGGGCAGAGGAGGACGCCCCCCCTGCTGCCCACCCCCCCCGACAGAGTCTGCTTCTCGCCCCCCAGGGTCCACCCCTGTCCTGTGTGTGCTCAGGCCAGGGTCCTCCATGAAGCTGACTGTGACACATTCTTTGTAAAATGTTCAGTGTAAATTATATTTGACTGAAATTTAATCGTTGTTGTCCAGGTGCTGTAAAGGCTCACCCTTCCCACCCTGCCAAAAACAACACAGCCCCTACCCTCTGTTACACGACAGCAGCAGGAAACAGTGTGAGTAGAAGAGAAAGAGGAGGAGGAGAGAGGAGGAGGAGCAGGAGGAGAAGCAAGAGGAGGCGAATAGTTCTGAAAGAGGAACATGAAGAGAGCTTCCTCTCCACAGCCTTGCCCCCCGCCCCCCGCCCCCCCGCCCCGCTCTGCAGCTCCACTATACGCGGGTGGTGGAGTGGGGGTGGGACAGGGTGTTGTTGTGTCCGGAGGTGGGCGTGGGGGTGGAGCCGGGGACGGGGTAGGCGTGTCCGGGGGCGGGGCCGGGCGTGGGGGCAGGGCCGGGGTAGGCGTTGAAGACGTGAAGCGGCTGCATGCCGCTGATGGTGCTGGGGATCATGGTGATGGTGTTGGGCGTGATGAGCGGCAGGTCCTCAGGGGCCCGCCGGAGGGCCAGGGTGTAGTCGGGGGGGCAGGTGGGGCGCAGGATGTCGTGGGGGCGCAGCGGCTCCAGGTCGCGGTGTGGGTCGTGCTCCGAGCGCTTCAGCTGCAGCGACATCAGCTCCTCCTCGGGCGCGTGCGGCAGGTCGTTGGCGGGCCCGCGCTGGGGCGACAGCCGGCGAGGCCGCAGCTCGTGCCGCCGGTCCCGCTTGTAGTACAGTGCGGCGAAGGCCAGGATGTTGAGGAAGAGGAGGGAGGCGCCCACCGCCACGGTGACGCTGAGCTCGGTGGAGTAGTCGCGCACGTCGCTGGGGAACGGGGAGAAGCGGGGGCGCTCGGACTCAGGCTCGGGGTCGGGGGGCAGCGTGCCGGGGGGCTGGCGCGTGGTGCGGGGGGGCTTGCCCTGCCCGTTCCAGGGCGCCCGTGTGGTGCCGGGCAGCTGGCGTGTCGCCGTGGAGACGCACTCCTGGTGCAGGCTGTGCAGGTGGGGCACCAGCTCCAGCCAGAAGGCCACCTTGTTGGCACGGTAGTTGTCGCGGACGCGCGGCTTCAGACCGATGTGCAGGTACTGCTTGTCCTTGGAGCTGAACTTGGTCCAGATCACCTCCTCGAAGCGGTTGGGCTTGGTGTGGATGAACTTGGTGTCCTGGGGCACGGGCAGGTTGGGATCCCTGCAGGAGCCAATCAGAGCACAGGAGAGTCAGGTGGGAGATAACGCCCAGCCAATAGGAACTCAGCGTAGGCGGAGTTAAGTCTAACAGGGTTAGGGTTAGCATAGCTCACAGTAGCACTGGTCTGTAGTAGGACTGAGACAGAATTAGAGGCCCTAATCTGTGCCATTGCAGACAGCCGCTCCACCTCTCACACAACTGTGACCAGGCCTTAAATCCCAGCAGGGTCAGTAACGCTATATAATATATAATAATAATAACAAATAATAAAAAGCCCTCAGGTTCCTGATGCACTGATCTGACTGTATGACTCGGATTGTATGCGCTCTGTACTCTGCAGCTGGCCTGAACACAGGAAGTGGGAGGGGCCGAGCTGGCTGTGGGGGCGGGGCCGGGGGCACTGACCCGGTCTTGGCGAAGTTGGTCCAGTAGGTCATGACGACGGCGCTGAGCATGACGTCGTTCTTGGAGAAGTTGCAGGGGAAGAGGTCGGTGGCGCCCACCATGGGCACGCCGAACACGTAGGGGATCTCGTCGCCGTGCGCGGCGTCCGCCCAGTCCGGCCGGCCCTCCATCTGGCAGTGGTGGTAGAAGGTGTAGAAGTACACGGGCGACTGGAACTCCGCGTGCAGCTTGGCCGTGGCCACCGCCGGCGCCACCCACTGGTGATCGGTGAACAGCGCCAGCAGCGTCTTACGCCGCATCTCCGTGTTCTCCCGGTCAGCCCAATCCGTGTACATGAACTTAATGGTCTCTCTGAGAATGTCTTTACCTTAGAGAGAGAGGAAGAGAGGGGGGGAGGGGGATGGGGAGGGGAGGGGGAGGAGAGGGGGAGGGAAAGGGACAGAGAGAAAGGGAGGGGGGACAGGGGAGGGGGAGAGGGGGGAGAGAGAGAGAGGGGGAGGAAAGAGAGGGGGAGGGGGATGGGGAGGGGGAGAGGGGGGGAGGAGAGAGAGAGGGGGGAGGGGGATGGGGAGGGGGGGAAGGAGAGAGAGAGGGGGGAGGGGGAGGGGGGAGAGGGGGAAAGGGACAGAGAGAGAAAGGGAGGGGGGGCAGGGGGAGGGGGAGAGAAAGAGGAGGGAGAGAGAGAAATAGACAATGGGTGCGAGAGAGGGGAAGGATAAACACAAGCAGTAGTTATTGTATTTGTATTTGTGTCCTCTTGTGTTATTATTATATACAGTATTATGTACAGCAGGGAGAGAGAGAGAGAGATATGGGAGGAAATACAGTTCAGAGGATTTGAATTTAGGAATGCATTGAATTTAATGGAATGGATTTTAAAATGGAACTGTGAATTCAATACACTTGAAATGATTCACTTAGAATATCTAGTTTTGAATTCTCAAAAATGTAGCATCCCACAATTTAAATATTAAAAAACTGGGCTCCCAAAAATTCAGGTTCCAGTTTTCAAATGCCTCGAAAAACAGTTTTGAACTCAATTTTAGAAATTCAATTTTCCTTTTGGACCTTATTCTCCTCCACAGGCAGAGAGAGAGATAGAGAGAGAGAGAGAGAGGGGATCACAGAACACATTGCACAGGCTGTGAACTCTAAACCCAGGTTTTTGTTTTCCTCTGTTTTTGTAAAATGCTTGCAAGCGAAATTGTTAATGCAAATGGATTCCTCAGTCACGCCAGTTAAACCCACAGAACTGAGCTCAATTAAAATAAAAGAGAGAGGAAGACAGAGGAAGAGAGGAAGGGAGGGAGGGAGGGAGGGAGGGAGAAAGAGAGAGAGAGGCAGAGAACGAGACAGGTCTAATCTAATGTTTATTAGAGGAAATGGTTCTAAGGAGGTTGGTGGGTAACAGGAGGTATGGTGCTGTATTACACAGCAGAATGTCCAATGCAGCAGGTCACGCCCCTGCTCTTGGCCACGCCCCTTATGAATTTTCGAAGACATGTTACACTGGAAGTATTTTGGCTTTAAATAGGGAGTATTTTGGCTCTGTATGTGAGGAGTGCAGTATGTGCAGGATGTGTGGCACAGCTGTACAGTCAGGCTGCAGAATCCAGAACACAAAGCCACACCCTCTCTGTATGATGTCACAATGGCCACTTAGAGTTCTCTCTGCTTTCAGGCTCCGAAAGACCCTGAAGCTGACTCAGGATCAGTGATTAAGAACAGAGTGTTTTATACTTCTGCATAGTCTGCATAGCAAAAATAACACATCATTTATATATAAATATAATCTGCATTGCGTGTCACTCGCAAACAGATCATTTATACTTGTGCAGCATGTTGCACAGGTTGCGTAATAAGATTTTGTTCCTGACCTTTATAGTTCTGGAGAAAGTGATTAGCTTGCACCTACATATCCGGTTAACCAGAATAATACTGCAAGACAGAGCTAACCAGACAGATGCAGTGCGAACACTGCACACTGTTTCCGGCCCAGCATGCAACTGTGCGCTACCATGGCAATTCACTGCAGCACTCCGCGCTAGATCGCAGACTCACCCTCTGTGTAGCCGTACAGGTTGTCCACAAAGTTGGAGATGGTGTAGTCAAAGCTGGCGGGCGTGATCCCATCTTCCCCTTCACTGTCATCCACAAACTTCAGCCCCTCCCCCTGGTTTACACCCATCAGGATGTCGTAGTTGAGAAACTCCCCCTGGTGGTGCACAGAGAGCACTGCACGTCACTCCCACGTTGAGTTCTGAGGGTAATCTGAGGTAAAACCTGCTGCAGCTCCCACCGTTAGAATCTCACTGTCCTCTGATACAGAGACAGATACGAATGTGAAAAATAAAAATGCCTCTGAGTGTAACTCTGTCGCCCTCTGGTGGAGCACTATGAAAGCACAGCCATGCCGTGGTCCTCAGAGAGCTTCCATTCAGGAGGGAGCAGAACGGCT
>NC_057941.1:54076521-54094021 GCF_018555375.3 Anguilla rostrata
ATTACCTGAATTACCACAATTCTTGCTAATAATATCGAAAAAATCCCAAAATTTAATCAAAATCTTGATCGTAAAACCAAAATCTTAAATCTTAATGATTTTTTTACCCACAAAAGTTGTTCTCCATTTTTGTGTACAGTATTTTGAGGTGTAAAAATCACATTTCACCAGACATGAAGGTTTCATCATTATTATTATGATGATGATGATGATGATTATTATTATTATTATCATCACCATTATTATTATTATTATGATGATGATTATGATTGGTATTATTATGGTGTAAGCTGTGTGTCAGTGTTTGGCTCGTCTCCCTGTGGTCTCTGAGGTGTGCTCCTCCCTGTCTGGCCTCTAATGCAGTATTATGTCATAATTGATTGATTGAATCTGCTGATGCCGGGAAGATGCACTGGGATGGACAGTAATGGCCCCGCTGTGGGTTTCCCAGCAGCACAGAGTGGGAGTGGAGCGCTTAGGAAGAGATACTGTGTGTGCTGAGACACTGTCCATGGTGCTGAGACACAGCGTATAGACACTGCCCATGCAGGTTATACACACTGTCCATAGTGCTGAGACACAGGGTATACACACTGTCCATGGTGCTGAGACACAGGGTATACACACTGTCCATGGTGCTGAGACACAGGGTATACACACTGTCCATAGTGCTGAGACACAGGATATAGACACTGCCCATGCAGGTTATACACACTGTCCATAGTGCTGAGACACAGCGTATAGACACTGCCCATGCAGGTTATACACACTGTCCATGGTGCTGAAATGACGGGTATAGATACTGCCCATGCAGGTTATACACACTGTCCATGGTGCTGAGACACAGGATATAGACACTGCCCATGCAGGTTATACACACTGTCCATGGTGCTGAAATGACAGGTATAGACACTGCCCATGCAGGTTATACACACTGTCCATAGTGCTGAGACACAGGGTATAGACACTGCCCATGCAGGTTATACACACTGTCCATGGTGCTGAAATGACGGGTATAGATACTGCCCATGCAGGTTATACACACTGTCCATGGTGCTGAGACACAGGGTATAGACACTGCCCATGCAGGTTATGCACACTGTCCATGGTGCTGAAATGCAGGTTATACACACTGCCACTGTCCATGGTGCTGAAATGCAGGTTATACACACTGCCACTGTCCATGGTGCTGAAATGCTGGTTATATACACACTGAATCTACAGTCCAGACTCTGAGTCTGGAGCAGGGCAGGTGGGCATCTCTGTCCTAGAGTACAGCACTCAGCGTTAGCATTAGCTTGGGCTGCAGACAGAACAGCAGTACTGCTCGCCCACAGCACAGCGAACAGAAGTGACTCCCCAGGCTCATAGAGAAATCCACAGGGCATGTGGTCTGAGACTGGGAAGCTGTTACGACTGCAGCCTGCAGTCTGTTAGCACACTCAAGCTTAAGCCCCGCCCTTCCCTTTACTCCGTTTTCCTGGGACACGGCCAGAACACGCAAGATGATTGGCTCTCTGAGCATTAAGCCCTGCCCTTCCCTTTACTCCATTTTCCTGGGAAATGGCCAGAACACGCAAGACGACTGGCTCTCTGTTCGTTAAGCCCCGCCTTTCCCTTTGCTCCGTTTCCCTGGGAAATGGCCAGAACACGCAAGACGACTGGCTCTCTGTTCGTTAAGCCCCGCCTTTCCCTTTGCTCCGTTTCCCTGCGACACAGCCAGAACACACAAGATGATTGGCTCTCTGTTCGTTAAGCCCCGCCTTTCCCTTTACTGCGTTTCCCTGGGACACGGCCAGGACACGTAAGATGATTGGCTCTCAGAGCAGCTAACTGTTGGATCTCATTAATCATTAATCAAGGCTCAGGACAGCTCGGGTTTAAACTAATTATCACCAATGTGCTAAATTAACCGAACATCGGCCACGATCCAACCACGATAACAGCACAAGATAAACATTCAAGCACGAAATGCTTCAGCAGAAACTGTTCTGATGTGTGGCTAATGTCTGAGTAGGAGACAGAGAGAGAGAGAGAGGGGGGGGGGGTAGATGAGGAGAGGAGGGCCAGAGTGATGGATGGCGCTTTATTAGGGGTGGAGATGTGTGTCTGAGATAAAGAGGTGATGTATAGAGATGAATATGATGGCTGAAACGCAGAAAGATGGATGAGTGACTGATGACCGAACGGGAAGGGGAGAACGATACACAATGTCCCTCTGAATTCTGAGAAAGAGGAGGATTCGATGCAACATCACTACACTTTCCAAAACCCCAGAAAAGTCTGCACATCCTGCTATACCATACAGCTCTACATAAAAACAGGGAGACTGCCAACAGACTCAGATCAATACAGAGAGCGACTATCCCGTCCAAATTCAGAGAGAGACTATCCCACTTTAATCCAGAGAGAGACTATCGCACTCTAATCCAGAGAGAGACTATCCCACTTTAATCCAGCTTCTGCACCTGCCGGTTCAAACAGCCCAGCAGGTGGGCAAACGCACCTGTACAGGTGTGCTCAAGGCATCGCTCCTCAGAGCCTATTTCCTGAATTACACGGTAAAATATTTTTCATAAATGGCCCATATTTTGTGCAAGCCGCATGACAAATTCTCCTTCGAGGACAATAGAAATATTAATATTTTATTCTTCATTTCTGTTTCAGTGATAATCAGAGCATCTCTCTCTTCTGAGTTTATTCATTTATGAATCAGGCACAGTGAAACACACAGTGAATCAGGTTTAAAAATATGATTCTGTCAAAAAAATCACTGAAGTACTAAAATATTTATTTTCCCATTGTTACCATTTGTTTTATGAGCTAACATAACATTTTCATATATGTTAACACATAGGGGTTCTGGGCAGAAATACAAACATGTCAGAGATATAAACAGTGATTGATGGGCTCGCAGTGTATAAACATCTGTTCTGCTCTGGAAGGAATTAAAAGCCATGAACACACCCAGAGAAAATTAGAACATGTAATATATGAGATAATATATATAAGATATAAGATGATATACTGTATGTAATATATAATTTCCAAAATAATATTTTAAATACAGTGCGGTGAAAAAGTATTAGCCCCCTTTCTGATTTCCACTATTACTTTGTCTAATATTACATTTTATTTAAACATCTGAAACCATTCAGGGTGACAAATATGCACTACTAGAAGAAATTTGGATGGGGGCAAATACTTTTTCACAGCACTGTATATAGTATATATCACAAAATATACTATATAATATATAATACAATGTATGCAATATATGAAACATATAACATATAATGTGCAAAGCGAGAGTGAGCAGCTCATCCCTCACTCCCTGAGGGCTGAGAGGCGAAAGAGGAAGTGCGTGGGGCGGGACAGGAAGCTCCTCAGTGTCTCACTTCCTGGGTGAATGAGTTAATGAGGCCGTGCGGCTGTGTGGTGCACACGCGGGCGCGCCGTCGCCGAGCAGAGGGGCGCCGTCGCCGGCGATATTTTTAGCGGATTTTGGATGGGGAGGGAAGAGTTTACAGGAAATTGTGTTTTTATCGGCACCACTGGCTGCAGGGCCCAATTAGGACCCCGGACTTTGTTAGCATGTCGTTAACGAGCTGCGTGATTATGTCATGCTCATTTGCATATCGGGCCCATTACTGCCGATCTCTGAAAGAGTAAACTACCCCCAGCCACCCCCAACTACCCCCAGCCACCCCCAGCCAACAACAGAAAAACAGAGAGATAGAGACAGACAGAAAGAGTCAGAGAGAGAGCGAGAGAGAGAGTAGAGTGAGAGAAAGCCAGACACACACACTGACACTGACAGTGACGGACACACACACAGACGCTGATGTGCAGTACTCACCCAGCACACCCAGCCGGTAGTTGATGGTGACCACGATGACGTTGCCGTAGGCAGCCAGGACGCTGGCATCAAACATGTTTCCTGTGCCCTCCATGTAGGAGCCGCCATGAATGAACATCATCACCGGCTTCCTCCTGCGGTCACGAATATCTGCACACACGAGCACACACACACACGCAATGCACACACACACACACACACACACACGTACAAACACACACACACACACGCACACCCACACGCACGCGCACATGCACACCCACACGCACGCGCACATGTACACACACACACACACACAAACGTACAAACACACACACACACATTCACACACGTACAAGCACACGCACGCACACACACACACGCACGCGCACGCACGCACACACACAAACGTACAAATGCACACGCACACACACGCACGCGCACACACACACACACAAACATACAAACACACACACACAAATGCACACGCA
The DNA here is from genome assembly GCF_018555375.3 of Anguilla rostrata. Lineage (NCBI taxonomy): Eukaryota > Metazoa > Chordata > Actinopteri > Anguilliformes > Anguillidae > Anguilla > Anguilla rostrata. The sequence goes on from NC_057941.1 coordinate 54,080,851, forward strand.
CGCACACACACACATGCACGCACACACACATGTACACGTACACGTACACAGAAACGCACATATGCACGCACGCACGCACGCACACACACACACACACACACACACACACACAGGGGACAGAAGAACACAAAGGGCCAGTTAATCACTTCATTAAGAAACACTTTCAGCCTCACAGCTTAACCTCGTACAGCTGAAGGCTGGAATTTTATCTTGTTGAACTAATTAAAAATGTTAATGAAAATTCTAACCAGCAAAAATAGCAGTTTTCAGATGAGGGTAGAACTGAAAGCATTCTGGCCCAAATTCTATTACATCAAAACTTTCAACATTTCCACTGACTCAGTTGACAGAACACACAATATCACACACACAATCCTGATATCACTCTCACATAGACTAAATAAAACTAACACACAATCCTGATATCACTCTCACATAGACTAAATAAAACAAACACACAATCCTGATATCACTCTCACATAGACTAAACAAAACTAACACACAATCCTGATATCACTCTCACATAGACTAAATAAAACTAACACACAATCCTGATATCACCACTACATAACACACACACCTGAAAACCTACAAGACAAAAAACTAACACACAATCCTGATATCACTCTCACAGACTAAATAAAACAAACACACAATCCTGATATCTCTCTCACATAGACTAAATAAAGCAAACACACAATCCTGATATCACTCTCACATAGACTAAATAAAACTAACACACAATCCTGATATCACTCTCACAGACTAAATAAAACAAACACACACCTGATCTCATATGACTAAATGAAAACACCAATCTGATCACTCTCACATAGACTAATAAACTAAAACAATGTATACTCACAACAATAACAACCACAACTGATATCATCTCAGTAGATAAATATCTAACAATAAATTAGTGTAGTGTTCATTTAGTGAGTGTACAGTGTAATTTTGGGTACTTTGTAGTTTATTAAGTATAGTGTGTAGTTTAATGAGTGTAGTGTGCACATTTGTATCACTCTCAGATAATGTGGAAAGATACATGACTGTGCCTGCTTATCCAAAAGACTGAGAGAGAGAGAGAAAAAGAGAGAAGGGGGGAGAGGAAGGGGGAAGGAAAGAGTGGAAGGAAGAATGATCCTGTTTCTTTATCACACATAAACACACATGCAAACGTGCTCACAGACAAACACACACACAAAGCACGTAAAACAAGAACACATGCAGGTGGTGATGATGCTGCATTGCCATGACAACTGTTTCAAATGTCTCCAATCACCACACCACCATTCCATCCCACTGACTCACTCTCTGACTGTTACCATGGAGACACTTTCCAATCACACATTTCCACACCTCCCCACCAGAATCAGCACCTGAACTAGAATAGATTTCACACACACACACACACACACACCCTCACAAATAAACACACATACACACATGTGCACACACTCACACATAGAGACTTCGACACACACACGCACACACACACAAACAGACACACACAATCTCACAAATAAACACACATACACACGTGCACGCACACACACACACACACACACACAGATACTCTCATAAAACATTCATACACACAAACCCTTGTGAATAAACACACATACACGTGCACACATACACACACACAGACACCCTCACAAAACACTCATACACACATGTAGACACACAACAATCACACATACACACTTACAACCATGTGCACACACACACCCTCACAAGTAAACATACACACTCTCACACACATGCGCACACACAAACACACACACTTAAGAGTCCTTGTCTCGCTCTCTTCTTCTGTGGTTTTATGTCAGGCTGTCTGGAGAGCCCTGGAGGACTCCTCTCTCTCAATAAGGCTTCACAGTGTTGGCTTGGCCTCCTGCAGTGTCTGAAGGCCAGGATCCCTCACACTGCAGGGGGTTATGGGTAAGCTGTGTACCTGAATTTGCCACTGTTATTGCAGGAGAAATAAAATGGCTAACCCACTTTTTGGTGACTCATATGATGCTAGCACCCTGCTCTCTCCTTGTAGAGAGAGCCACTCGCATGTGAACTGAGTAATTATTTTATGAATGGTACTGTATAAACACTCACACATGTCCAATGCATGCTTGTGTGTGTGTGTGGGTGTGTTGTGCATGTGTGCGTTTGTTGTGCATGCGTGCATAACTACAATATCACTAAAATATCTCCAAAAATATTTTGAAGGCAATAGCAGCATTTTCATGTTTAAAGGTCTGGATTATTTAACAATTTAAAAATGTCATTGGACATTATGTTTTTATTGAAAGGCAGGATGTGTGGAAATGTTCTGTACACTCAGAATTGCTATTAACTGTATTTTTAGTATTAACAGCATTGCCACATTCATCTACCACTACAGAGTGCTCTCTCTCTCACATCTACCGCTACAGAGAGTTCTCTCTCACATCTATTACTACAGAGCTCTCTCTCACATCCACCACTACAGAGAGTTCTCTCTAACATCTATTACTACAGAGAGCTCTCTCTCACATCTACCACTACAGAGCTATCTCTCACACATCTACCACTACAGAGAGCTCTCTCTCACATCTACCACTACAGAACTCTCGCTCACACGTCTACCACTACAGAGCTCTCTCTCTCACATCTACCGCTACAGAGAGCTCTCTCACACATCTACCACTACAGAGAGCTCTCTCCCACATCTACCACTACAGAGAGCTCTCTCACATCTATCACTACAGAGAGCTCTCTCACACATCTACCACTACAGAGAGCTCTTTCTCACATCTACCACTAGAGAGCTCTCTCTCACATCTACCACTACAGAGCTCTCTCTCACACACATCTACCACTACAGAGAGCTCTCTCACATCTACCACTACAGAGCTCTCTCTCACATTTACCACTACAGACAGCTCTCTCTCACATCTACCACTACAGAGAGCTCTCTCTCACATCTACCACTACAGAGCCCTCTCTCACATCTACCACTACAGAGAGCTCTCTCTCACATCTACCGCTCACAGCTGACCAATGAGCTGAGCTCAGCGGTCACAGAGCAGAGCAACCAGCAAACACGCCCCAAAACTGCATTTCTATCTATAGCACAACCCAGAAAGACCTCAGTGTGCAGAGTGGTGTAATGCCCAAGGGAGGGGCTGTGCTTCAATTCCTGAAAGAGGTCCAGAATCACAGGCTCACAGGCCGAGGTGAGGGGGGGGGGACGTCCTATACACGGGACGTCCCATCTGAAGACAGTGCTCAGCTTCACATAAATACCTGCCATTCAATAAAAAACACGCTACACCATGCCTCTAATGCCAGTTCTAAAAAGGTGTTATTTTCATCTCAACTCAAGATGAAGACATAATATGTGCAGGAATACTGTGTGAACGTGGAGATGGGGATGCGATGAAACAGATCTGTGCTATCCCGCACAGCACTGATAACATTTAGAAGCAGTGATATCTGCTGTATCTCAGTGTTATTCTAGGAATGCATATATGCATTTTGTTTTACATTTTATGATACATTCCCCCCGCTTCTCCCCAGGTTGGAAAGCCCAGCGACGCTCACGCTGCTGTTCCACAGCATGCAGACGGGTGTGTGCTCTCCCGCTAAACATGTGATGTCAGCCCCCGCTATCATCACACCACAGGTCACGCGCCGGGCTCCCGCAGACGTGAGTCTGAGGAAGACACTTCCGGCGCAGCTCAGCGCGTGAACTCGCAAGCCGCAAATTAGCCAGCAACAGAAACCAGAGACAGAGACAGCTGTGCATCATCCTGTAGGTCTGTCAGCCACAGTCAGCATGTTGGGTTAAAACGTGCTATAACACTCAGCCGATACCACACTCTTGGGTTATAACATGCTCTAACACTCAGCCAATATCACACCGTTGGGTTATAACATGCTATAACACTCAGCCAATATCACACCGTTGGGTTATAACATGCTATAACACTCAGCCAATATCACACTGTTGGGTTATAACATGCTATAACATTCAGCAGATATCACACCGTTGGGTTATAACATGCTATAACATTCAGTTGATACCAAACTGTTTGGTTAAAACATGCTATAACATTCAGTTGATACCACACCTTTGGGTTATAACATGCTATAACACTCAGCCAATATCACACTGTTGGGTTGTAACATGCTATAACATTCAGCAGATATCACACCGTTGGGTTATAACATGCTATAACATTCAGTTGATACCACACTGTTGGGTTAAAACATGCTATAACATTCAGCAGATATCACACCGTTGGGTTATAACATGCTATAACATTCAGTTGATACCACACTGTTGGGTTAAAACATGCTATAACATTCAGTTGATACCACACTGTTCGGTTATAACATGCTATAACATTCAGTTGATACCACACTGTTGGGTTAAAACATGCTATAACATTCAGTTGATACCACACTGTTGGGTTATAACATGCTATAACACTCAGCCAATATCACACTGTTGGGTTGTAACATGCTATAACATTCAGCAGATATCACACCGTTGGGTTATAACATGCTATAACATTCAGTTGATACCACACTGTTGGGTTAAAACATGCTATAACATTCAGCAGATATCACACCGTTGGGTTATAACATGCTATAACATTCAGTTGATACCACACTGTTGGGTTAAAACATGCTATAACATTCAGTTGATACCACACTGTTCGGTTATAACATGCTATAACACTCAGCCAATATCACACTGTTGGGTTATAACATGCTATAACATTCAGCAGATATCACACCATTGGGTTATAACATGCTATAACATTCAGTTGATATCACACTGTTGGGTTAAAACATACTATAACATTCAGTTGATACCACACTGTTGGGTTAAAACATGCTATAACATTCAGTTGATATCACACTGTTGGGTTATAACATGCTATAACATTCAGTTGATACCACACTGTTGGGTTATAACATGCTATAACAATCAGCCGGTTCACCCACAGTGCACTAAAATCTTCAATCAGACTTTAAATGTAAATGTATTTTAGTAATAGACACACCTGCAAAGATAATCAGTCATACTCACATACTCACACACATTTGTACTCCACACACACACACACTTGTAAAGACAGACATAGGTGTAGGTGAGACAGGTAGAGCATGCCAGAGGGAGTACACACATGCACACACACGCACAGATGCACGAACATACACACACACACACACAAGTGCAGGTGAGCCAGGTAGAGCATGCCAGAGGGAGTACACACACACATACACACACACACACACACAAGTGCAGGTGAGCCAGGTAGAGCATGCCAGAGGGAGTACACACACACATACACACACACACACACACACACAAGTGCAGGTGAGCCAGGTACAGCATGCCAGAGGGAGTACACACACACATACACACACATACACACACACACACACACACACAAGTGCAGGTGAGCCAGGTACAGCATGCCAGAGGGAGTACACACACACATACACACACACACACACACACACACACTGTGCAGGTGAGCCAGGTAGAGCCGGGGAAGGTACCTTGTTCTCGGGGCCGGTTGGCTGCTGGGTCGGGAGGTTTTTTTGTCAGCGGTCCTGCGCACACAACAAAGAGAGAGAAAAATACATACAGACATTTAGAAAAAGGGCACACATGTAATCTGCCAAATCTAACAGAAAAAGAGCAGGAATGAAGCACTGACACACCCATCAGAAAGTGGAAAGAGAGAAAACCTGTCTGTACTGCCCTGTGGGGTGGGGCTATGCGAAATATTACTATGTAAGTATGTATTACATACTATAACCCTGTAAATGCCCCTAAAGGGCATACTATAACCCTATAACTGCCACATAGTTACTCTGTAAGACACAGAGATAATAAGACTTATACTTAATCCTCTGGTGAAGAGGTAGAGAGAGATAGAGGGAACAAGAGAAAGAGGGAGAAATAGAGAGAAGGAGAGAGAGAGAGAGAGAGAGAGAGAGAGAGGAAGGGGGGCTGGGGATGGATGGATGGATGGATGGATGAGGCTATACAGAGTCCTGTCTGAAGCCTGTTCCTGTCATGAAATCAGCCACCTGGCAGGGAAAGAGGTGAGCTGGTAGCCATGGGAACGAGACAGAAGGGGTGGGGCCACGAAGCGTCTGCAGGGCAATGGGAGGAGGGAGCAGGGGGCAGACGCGGGGGGGCGGGGGGGGGGTCAGACAGATTAGCGCTTGTCAGTTAAATGCACGGAGGCCCAGGTAGCGGTCTGTAGCAGCCGCAGATACCCATCTCCCTCATTCGCTTCCCTGCCTCAGCCTGTCAAAGCCGCCAGGTGGCCCCCCCTTACCCCCGCAGAGCCATCGTGCCCCCACCCCACCGCGCCACCTGCCCCCCCCCCCCCCATCCCCCCGGCCACCGTGCCCCCACGCCCCCCCCCCCACCCCACCAGAGCCATCGTGCCCCCAGCCCCCACCCTTACCCCCACAGAGCCACCGTACTTACTGACCCCTCCCCTCAGGATGACATCATCACTCCCTCTCCTAACTATGCAGCATGACATCATCACTCCCTCTCCTAACTATGCAGGATGACATCATCACTCCCTCTCCTAACTATGCAGGATGACATCACACCCTCTCCTAACTATGCAGGATGACATCATCACTCCCATTCTCCTATGTGAGAATGCTCCAGCCTTGTTCAGAAGATCTGTTTTACACTATCACCCACTGGAAAAGGGCTACAGCAGCACCTGGATCTACTGGAGAAAAACCATCAAACTTTGCCCTGGCAGTGAATATGAAAAGCACAAAGATTACGCCCTCCCAGAATAATCTCTCATCCCAGGACAGCAGAACCTGCTTTGCTGTAGGCAACTCTGTTCCACAAGCTCAGGCTGAAAATCAGTGTATCAGGTAGTCTTGGTCTCGCAGCCAATGAAGAGCCTGCATCCTGTCCAATAAAGATTAAAGAAGATTAAATACATATTCTCACTGGAGTTTGGAGTAAAATGTTTGATGGTTTCATGAAGCCAAATTCTACAAAAACAGGCAGAGTACAGGAGAAGCCTAACGAGATGTGGAGGCCTGGATTAGGCAGATATCCAGCTCTAACTGAACGCAAAGAAAACACATTTCAGAGAGCGTGTAAAACAAGCACAAACAGAGCCCTGCAAACCCAGGAGTGCAGCCCAGAAACCCCTAACCCCAACTAGCACCAGCACACTAGCAACAGCACGCTAGCACCAGCACACTAGCACCAGCACACTAACACCAGCAGGCTAACACCAGCAGGCTAACACCAGCACACTAGCACCAGCAGGCTAACACCAGCACACTAGCACCAGCACGCTAGCACCAGCACACTAGCACCAGCACACTAACACCAGCAGGCTAACACCAGCAGGCTAACACCAGCACACTAGCACCAGCAGGCTAACACCAGCAGGCTAACACCAGCACACTAGCACCAGCACGCTAGCACCAGCACACTAGCACCAGCACACTAACACCAGCAGGCTAACACCAGCACACTAGCACCAGCACACTAACACCAGCAGGCTAACACCAGCAGGCTAACACCAGCACACTAGCACCAGCACACTAGCATCAGCAGGCTAGCACCAGCACACTAGCACCAGCAGGCTAACACCAGCACGCTAGCACCAGCACGCTAACACCAGCAGGCTAACACCAGCACACTAGCACCAGCAGGCTAACACCAGCAGGTTAACACCAGCACACTAGCACCAGCAGGCTAACACCAGCACACTAGCACTAGCACCAGCACACTAACACCAGCACGCTAACACCAGCACGCTAGCACCAGCACACTAGCACCAGCAGGCTAACACCAGCACACTAACACCAGCAGGCTAACACCAGCACACTAACACCAGCAGGCTAACACCAGCACACTAGCACCAGCAGGCTAACACCAGCACACTAGCACCAGCACGCTAATACCAGCACACTAGCACCAGCACACTAACACCAGCACACTAGCACCAGCACACTAACACCAGCACGCTAGCACCAGCACACTAACACCAGCACACTAGCACCAGCAGGCTAACACCAGCACACTAGCACCAGCACGCTAACACCGACATGTATTTGGTATATGTTTGGTAAATTTTTGGTATATGCTTGGTAAGTGTTTGGTATGTGTTTGGTAAGTGTTTGGTATATGTTTGGTATATGTGTTGGTAAGTGTTTGGTATATGTTTCGTAAGTGTTTGGTATGTGTTAGGTATGTGCTTGGTAAGTGTTTGGTATGTGTTTGATATATGTTAGGTGAGTGTTTGGTAAGTGTTTGGTAAGCATTTGGCATGTGTTTGGTATATGTTTGGTATGTGTTTGACATGTGTTTGGCATATGTTTGGTATATGTTTGGTATGTCCTGTACTGGGGACTCTTAGCTCACTCACATCCTCCCTCTCCCAGGCAGCAGGTCCCAGGAAGCTGAGATTATTAATACATTCAGAGACAGCATGAATTATTCAGCCTCCTGCATTTCAGCAGAAGGAAACCGCCACGCGTTTGATGTTTGTGTATGTTATTTAATGAAAAGGTGTCAGCGAACAGACAAACCCTGCAAAGCGAAAATACAATTCAACAGAGAGAGCAAGAGAGAGAGAGAGAGAGAGAGAGAGCGAGAGCAGCTTTCTACAGACTGCTTACACCCAGAAGGAAGTCTTTCGAGAAGTATGTTGTGCTGCAGTTACCTGAAGTGTATTTTCTTACTTTAGACCACAAGTCCCTTTATGACCATATACCCGTCACTGTAAAGCCATCAGAAACATCCTTCATTGTACACAAAACACTGTCTAGGCCAATCAAAAATGTACCCTAAAACTGAAATACTTTCAAAAACACATTAACTCTTTAATTTAATATAGTAAATTCTGAAACACACTAAAATTCAGCAGACACTGCAGACCTGGAGCACCCCCCCCCCCACTAACTGCCCCAAGCAGCCCCCTCCAGCGGTCTATATAAATTCAGTAATGAGATGCAGGATTGTTCCGGGACAGGCCATTGGCCGTTTTGACACTTTCTTTAGATCCCGGTCCTCATCAGACCAGTCTGGCTGAGCAGTTCACAGGAAGCAGATTTGACCCTGATCGCCGCTGAACCCAGCGACCGGCCCACTGGAGTAAGACCGGCTTGTGTTTGCTTCCCCTCATTTTTGGTCACCGATTCAATCAAACTCATTAAAAAGGTGCTTTTCCTCATCAAACACACAAACATTTTACTGTTTTTTGTGACAACACAATTAATAAGTGAGTCGCTCAATTCCTGAATTGTTGCAGGGCCTGGAACGATTAATTGACGACTCAAATTTAAGGAGCTGGCGGGGTACTGCTCTGAACGTAAGTCACAACGCACGCACCCCACAGAACTGTCCGTAAAACAAAGCAGCAGAACTGGTTCAGCTGTATACAGTGTTTATTAGCATATATATTAACATGATCTCAGCTACCTTAGCTTTGAACATTGGCTGCCAGCAGGGCCATTATTATTTCAGTGAAGGAGAGGGTGATTATTTATAATTACACATCCGTGTGTGAGCCTGCAGCCTCCCTGCTCACGTTCTTATGTGCATCTCATGCACCCGAGGCCCCACGACACAGTGCTCCCGTCAGCCCCAGCTTATCCGGGCCAACTGGAATATTAAAACAAACATAATCCGAAGGGTTTGTTCTTTCATCAAAAGAGGCTTTGCACCCGAGCTCACATTCTTTCACATTTATTTACAGACTTTCACACCGACGGCCCCCTCAACACCTCCCCCCCACCCCCCCCACCCCCCAACCCCCCACTGCAGAACGAGGAGAGGCCTTATAGCACAGTAGTCTGGTTCAGTCACATGGGGAGGTCTGTAGTTCAGTCACATAGGGAGGTCTGTGCTTCAGTCACATGGGGAGGTCTGTACTTCAGTCACAGGGAGGTCTGTGCTTCAGTCACATTGGGAGGTCTGTAGTTCAGTCACATGGGGAGGTCTGTAGTTCAGTCACACAGGGAGGTCTGTGCTTCAGTCACATGGGGAGGTCTGTAGTTCAGTCACATGGGGAGGTCTGTAGTTCAGTCACATGGGGAGGTCTGTAGTTCAGTCACACAGGGAGGTCTGTGCTTCAGTCACATGGGGAGGTCTGTAGTTCAGTCACATTGGGAGGTCTGTAGTTCAGTCACACAGGGAGGTCTGTGCTTCAGTCACATTGGGAGGTCTGTACTTCAGTCACATGGGGAGGTCTGTAGTTCAGTCACATTGGGAGGTCTGTGGTTCAGTCACATGGGGAGGTCTGTAGTTCAGTCACATTGGGAGGTCTGTGGTTCAGTCACATTGGGAGGTCTGTGGTTCAGTCACATGGGGAGGTCTGTAGTTCAGTCACATTGGGAGGTCTGTGGTTCAGTCACATGGGGAGGTCTGTAGTTCAGTCACATTGGGAGGTCTGTGGTTCAGTCACATGGGGAGGTCTGTAGTTCAGTCACATTGGGAGGTCTGTGGTTCAGTCACATTGGGAGGTCTGTGGTTCAGTCACATTGGGAGGTCTGTGGTTCAGTCACATTGGGAGGTCTGTGGTTCAGTCACACAGGGAGGTCTGTGGATGTCTCTGGATGTGTGCAGTGAAAGGGCTGATGGTACAGAGTGGAGTGCAGGTCTGATGGGGTCAGAACTGGGGCTGATGCAGTAATAACAGCCTCATCTGAACGCTACGGGTTGAGTGACATAAGCCCTGAGTCAGTTCTCCTGCTCTCTCTCTCTCTCTCTGTGCTCCTGCTCTCTCTCTCTCTCTCTGTGCTCCTGCTCTCTCTCTCTCTGTGCTCCTGCTCTCTCTCTCTCTCTCTGTGCTCCTGCTCTCTCTCTCTCTGTGCTCCTGCTCTCTCTCCCTCCCTCCCTCCCTCCCTCGCTCTCTCTCTCTCTCCCTCCCTCCCTTGCTCTCTCTCTCTCCCTCTCTGTCAGAATAGATGCCGGTCAGGCTTACAGCAGGCTGTGCTGGGATCTGTACAGGATTAAAACATAAATCTGCTGACAGACTGAGGTTCAGCATTAGTGCGAGCTCCACTGTTCTGCTGCACAACCTCACACAGAATCAACCCTCACTCTGAATGGGGCTCATTCAAAAGGCTAAGAGCACGTCCTCCATTCATAAAAAGCTCTCCCGCGCTGCCAGAACATGACCCAGCGCTCTCCGGGCGAAGCTGCTGCCATCGCTGAACCAGCAGGAGCAACCCAACGGCACCTAACAGCAACCCAGCAGCACCTAACAGCAACCCAGCGCCCCCGCCACAAACACAGAGCATTACAGCACAGAGCACAGACACACCATTACAGCACAGAGCACAGACACAGAGCACAGACACACCATCACAGCACAGAGCACAGATAGACCATTACAGCACAGAGCACAGACACACCATCACAGCACAGAGCACAGATAGACCATTACAGCACAGACACACCATCACAGCACAAAGCACAGACACAGAGCACAGACACACCATCACAGCACAGAGCACAGACACACCATCACAGCACAGAGCACAGACACAGAGCACAGACACACCATCACAGCACAGAGCACAGATAGACCATTACAGCACAGAGCACAGACACACCATCACAGCACAGAGCACAGACACAGAGCACAGACACACCATCACAGCACAGAGCACAGACACACCATTACAGCACAGAGCACAGACACCCCATTACAGCACAGAGCACAGACACACCGTCACAGCACAGAGCACAGACACACCATTACAGCACAGAGCATAGACACACCATCACAGCACAGAGCAGACACACCATTACAGCACAGAGCACAGATAGACCATCACAGCACAGAGCAGACACACCATTACAGCACAGAGCACAGACACACCATTACAGCACAGACACACCATTACAGCACAGATCACAGACACACCATTACAGCACAGAGCAGACACACCATTACAGCACAGAGCACAGACACACCATTACCTTCACCTTTGCCAACCCGTCACCTCACTCAACCCCTCCCCCCAGCACTCTAACCCCCCCCCCATGTCACGCAGTGGGCGTGGCTGTGTGCCGGGGGCGGGGCTTACCCTCCTCGGTGGGCACGTAGATGTTGAGGTACAGGCAGTCCTCGCTCTGGTTCTGGAAGTACCCGGCGGCGGCGTCCAGGTTGTCGGTGAACCAGACGGGCAGCATGATCTCGGGCAGCACGCCGTGCACGTTCTGCGGGCAGACGGGGGCGAAGCGTGTGGCGTTGCGGACGTCGGGCCAGGAGCCCGGCGCCTCGGGCGGCTGGAAGCGGCGCTCCCCCACGGGGGGGCTGGCGTACGGCACCCCCAGGTACAGCTCCACCGGGCCCAGGATCTCGCTGGCCAGCTCCCGCCACACCCCGCGCAGCTTCCCGTAGTTGGTGGAGACGGTCGGGTGTTTGGGGCTGCCGGGCGGGGCCGTTAGCGTTAGCACCGGGCGGAGCACCACGCCCAGCAGCCACAAGAGGCAGGCGTCCCACAGCCGCCACTGGCCCCGCCCCCTCGCGCGCAGCGGCAGGGACGGCATGGCTGGGCCAATCACGTTGCCCCAGCGAAGCTCGGAGAGAAGGAGGAGAGCGAGGGAGGAGAGGAAAGACAGAGGGAAGAGAGAGGCACAGGAAACAGAAGAGGTGTGGGAAACAGAGGAAAGCAGCCCCTGCCCCCCCTCCCCCTCGGGGGAGCTGCTGGAGTGAGGGATTGTGGGTAAAACAGGGCCGGGGAGGTGGGGGCAGTCAGGGGAGGGGGGTGTGTGGACCTGTGTTGCTGCGGTAATGCATCTGTGCTTGCCGTGGGAGTGCCGGCTCAGAACGGGCGTGGCCAGGGGGCGGGGCAGAGCAGAAGTGGGCGTGGCGCTCTGTTACGTTCCATCGCTGTGCGCGGTCCTCATTGTGTCACCATGGGGTTAACCCCCCCACTCAGCTCCTGCCTGCAGGACACACAGAGGTCAGGGAAAGGTCAGGGCAAGGTCATGGGAAGGTCAGGGGAAAGTAACAGCTCCTGTACAGGAAACCAGGATATGCGATAGAGACACATAAGAGACACACACACACACATGCGCACTCGCACATGCACACGCGCACACACGCACGCACACAGTTTGTAACCCGTAGCAACACAATCTGCAGTGGAG
>NC_057941.1:54099021-54131521 GCF_018555375.3 Anguilla rostrata
TGGGTAATAACCTCCCCCTGATATTTGTTTTGGGATCTGCTCACATTTTGGCAGCAGGTACAGGTGTGCACTCTGTCTGGGTCAAAGCACTAAGTGCTGACAGACAGCCATGCAACGGCTGGTCTGGTTCCGCATAACACATGTACATAAATGTAGGAAAAAATGTATCTGTAATCTGTAATGTATGAAAAAATGCAGCATCTTGTGATAACTTTGTGAGTGTGTAGTTTGAGTGTGTAGTTTGTGAGACATTACATTACATTACAGACTGTAGTTTGAGTGTGTAATCTGAGTGTGTAGTTTGTGAGACTGTAGTTTGAGTGTGTAGTCTGAGTGTGTAGATTGTGAGACTGTAGTTTGAGTGTGTAGTCTGAGTGTGTAGTCTGTGAGACTGTAGTTTGAGTGTGTAGTCTGAGTGTGTAGTCTGTGAGACTGTAGTTTGAGTGTGTAGTCTGAGTGTGTAGTTTGTGAGACTGTAGTTTTAGTGTGTAGTCTGAGTGTGTAGTTTGTGAGACTGTAGTTTGAGTGTGTAGTCTGAGTGTGTAGTTTGTGAGACTGTAGTTTGACAGGCCTTAAGGAAGGCCGTCTCTCCGGTGCTTTCATCCTAACGAGCAGCCCTTTAATTGGGTCTCACAGAGCTGCTGATTGAGTTCCTGTGTTTGACATCACTTGAGAGCTCATGCTTGCAGGAAAGAGTTGCTGAAAGTGTGTTTGTCTTAAAGATAAAAGAATTTCTTCATCATATTCTCTTCAAATGAACCTGCTGTCACCACCTCGTCGAACACTAATCTCAGGTGTTAATATAGTCTGTCTGCCATTTTCTGATCTGGTTTTCTCATCTCCAACCTGTACTATACTTCTGAAGTACCACATACAGTACATCTGCACTCTCTCCCCCTCCCCCCCCCCCCCTCCTTCCTTCTCTCTCCAGTGAGGAACATTCACTGGTGCAGCAGCAGTATTGCCAAATAGTTTGGGTGGGCATCGGTTAATGTGCTGATGTGTGTATCAGTTTATGAATGTGTGTGTGTGTGTGTGTGTGTGTATGCGTGTGCATGCGTGTGTATGTGTGTGTGCGCGCGTGCGTGCATGTGGTAAATGGTAAATGGTAAATGGACTGCATTTATATAGCGCTTTTATCCAAAGCGCTTTACAATTGATGCCTCTCATTCGCCAGAGCAGTTAGGGGTTAGGTGTCTTGCTCAAGGACACTTGGACACGCCCAGGGCGAGGTTTGAACCAGCAACCCTCCGACTGCCAGACAGTCGGTCTTACCTCCTGAGCTATGTCGCCCCCACATGTGTGCGTATGTGTATGCGTGTGTGTGTGTGCGTATGTGTGTGCGTATGTGTGTGTGTATGCAAGCATGTGTGTGTGTATGTGTGTACCTGTGTGTGTCTGTCTGTGCATGTGTGTGCGCATCGGTGTGTGTGTGAGTGTGTGTGTGAATGTGTGTGTGTTGTGTGTGTGTGTATGTGTATGCGTGTGTATGTGTGTGTGTGTGTGTGTGTGCGTATGTGTGTGCGTGTGTGTGTATAGATGTGTATGCATGTGCGTGTGTGTGTGTGTGTGAGTGGGTGTGTGTTGTGTGTGTGTGTGTGCGTCTGTGTGTGAGTGTGTGTGTGAGTGGGTGTGTGTTGTGTGTGTGCGTATGTGTATGCGTGTGTGCGTGTGTGTGTGTGTGTGCGTGTGCGTATGTGTGTGCGTGTGTGTGCGTATGTGTGTGCGTGTGTGTGTATATATGTGTGTGCGTGTGTGTGTGTGTGTTTATGTATGAGCTTATTTTGTGGAACTGGATGGCCTCCCCACTGTTTGCAGTGCATTTTGTCTGGAATGAGGCTGTTTGCTCAGAACACTGCCGCCATCATAATGAGAACACATAACTGCCATATTTATAATTCATAAACCTGCTTCTCACTAAAAAGCTCCAGCTACACAATCATTTGCATCAGCGTCTTCCTGAAGCAGAAGAAGCTCTGCGGTGTTTCACAGCGATTATGTGCTTATGTGTTTGTTTAGCAGACTGATTCACGCAGTACTGTCCGCACAAAACCACACATTAATACACAGGGACGTCACTGCAGTTATTAATAGGGTATAAACACACACAGGGATTATATGTTCTATTTTATCACTACAGAACAAACTACTGTAAAACTTAATCTTTCAGCAGAGAGGGGAGCTAAAAAAAGGGTCTTGGCAGAGACAAATATCCGAACGAAATGATAAAATATATACACATATATACGCATATATCCCTAGTAAACGCCAGGAGAGAGACTGCAGCAGCTAAAGCAGCATGCTCGAACCCTGGCTCAGCGCGTCTCTGCCAGGGCGGCCTGCACGGGTCCTTCTCCACCGGAGACACGAGGCCAGAGAGAGGGACAGCAGCCGCTCCCCCCCAACATCGACAGGGAGATCAGCCGCCATTACCATGCAGCGAAGCCCCGCCCACTCGTGCAGAAACTTTGGGCGGAGCTTTATTGGCCCCTACATCCACATGCCAGAGGTAAAATCTGATTGGCCCAGTCAGTCAAACCCCTCCCCCCTCTGGGATGGTGCAATGAGACCCCGCCCCCTTGGCCACGCCCCTGAGCCACACGCTGATAGAGGCTGGCCGCTGGCGGCTAACGTTAGCATTCAGAGCACAGGCAGCGGGGATTAATGACATCAGCAGAGTGAGCATCCATCTTAATCAATAAGACTCCAGCAGTACTCTACAACATTCAGCACAAACACACATTTACACACACACTAACACACACAAACACACATTTACACACACAATAACACACACGTTAACACTCACAATAACACACATATTTACACACACACACACACATTTACACACACACTAACACACATTTACATACACACACACATAAATACACACACGTTCCTCTAGTTTGAGGGTGACAGATATGTCACCTGAATGAAAAATCTTGTAATGTTGCTCCTGTAGTCAGCACCTTGACCTTGTGTGACAGCAGAGTTTGTGAGCGAACGGTAAATTCAGTCTTCAGAGCGACTGTCTGGGCTCTTAAATCAGACACACACACAGACAGAGGGACAGCAGAGCTGTCCGGCCAGCTGCCTGTTTTACGCAGAACACACACACAGGTGCCTGTTTCACGCAGAACACACACACAGGTGCCTGTTTTCACACAGAACACACAGAACCTCACATCCCTGTCACACACCTGTGCAAACCCTCATGTGGAGGAAAACACTGCAGCTCACAATGCCAAGAAAATCAATATCAACCCATTTCATTTCTTAAACACACAACCGAGAAATTAGTGCGTGAAGGAAAAGCGGAACTAACTGATAAATAAGCAGCCAGGAGATAAAAAGGTTAATTGAGAGTCGGTAGACCAGGAAGCTCGTTAGTGAGGTAGCCGGCCGGGGAGAAGACTGAGTGTTGTGCTTCTGTCTGGCCTGGTCCACATTCTCTGTGCTCACATCCTGTGACTGACACAACGGTGATTACGATTGGCCATCTGCTGAGATTGACCCGCCCCTCTGTCCCTATCAGGGCCTCTGACAGGACGGACTTAGGGAAAACAGCCAGGTGGAGTAAGTGTTTTTACACTGTGAGAAATCCAACGCATACACACAAGGACATACACACACACACACACACACACCAGACACCCTCACAAACACATGTGCTTGCATGTGTGCATGTGCATGTGTATTGTGTATATGTGTGTATAGGTGCGTGTGTGTGTGTATGTTTATTGCATATGTGTGTGTGCGTGTGTGTGTGTGTATATGTTTACTGCGTATATGTCTGTGTGTGTGTGTATATATGTTTATTGCGTTTATGTGTGTGTGTGTGTGTGTGTGTATGTTTATTGCGTATATGTCTGTGTGTGTGTGTGTGTGTGTGTGTGTGTGTGTGCGCGCGTGCGTGTGTGTGTCTTCCTCATTCAGTTGTCATTCTGCCAGTCTGGCATATGGTGCTACTCAACTGAAAGCTTTCCTGATGTGTAAATATGAGTATCTGACACAGGCGGAATGCTTTCAAAATGAACCTGTTCATTCTGACATCAGCTTATGTGCTTTTCCTGAATTAACCTGTAACAGAAACTACTGAAGGTAGAAATGTGCAGTTAGTGTTAAGGTGCTGAAATGTGGGTTTAGTGTTAAGGTGCTGAAATGTGGGTTTAGTGTTAAGGTACTGAAATGTGGGTTTAGTGTTAATGTGCTGAAATGTGGGTTTAGTGTTAAGGTGCTGAAATGTGGGTTTAGTGTTAAGGTGCTGTAATGTGGGTTTAGTGTTAAGGTGCTGTAATGTGGGTTTAGTGTTAAGGTGCTGTAATGTGGGTTTAGTGTTAAGGTGCTGAAATGTGGGTTTAGTGTTAAGGTGCTGTAATGTGGGTTTAGTGTTAAGGTGCTGTAATGTGGGTTTAGTGTTAATGTGCTGTAATGTGGGTTTAGTGTTAAGGTGCTGTAATGTGGGTTTAGTGTTAAGGTGCTGAAATGTGGGTTTAGTGTTAAGGTGCTGAAATGTGGGTTTAGTGTTAAGGTGCTGTAATGTAGGTTTAGTGTTAAGTGCTGAAATGTGGTTAGTGTTAAAGGGCTCTGAATTGGACAGAAGTGTGATTGGACTTAGTGTCAGAGATGCTCAATGCGCTTATTAAGGTTCTGTAATTTAATAATGACTTTTCAATTGGGTAGTGTAGGTCTGAATGCAGCGTCTAAATAGACATCGTAGGACACAGAGAGTGAGAGAGAGAGAGACAGCTGAGCTCATACATCTCTAATAAAATATGCACAATTTGATGACCCAACACTAGATCAGAGCAATAAAAAAGAGAGAAAAGAGACGAGACAGGAGTTTAGTGATGCCATTTTGCCCTACAGGTAAAGGAGAAGAGGGCGGATGAGAAGAGGAGGATGCGGGTAAGGGGGGAGAGAGGGGGAAAGAGAGAGAGGGGGGAGGGAGAGGGGGGAGAGGGAGAGGGGGAGAGAGAGAGGGGGAGAGGAGAGAGAGAGAGAGAGAAGGAGAGGGGAGAGAGAGAGAGAGAGGGAGAGAAGGAGAGAGAGAGAGAGAGAAAGGGAGAGGGGGAGAGAGAGAGAGAGGGGAGAGAGAGAGAGAGGGGGGAGAGAGAGAGAGGGTAAACAAGTTCAGAGTGATACACCCTCCTGCTCTCCTCTCTTCAGAGTGAGTCTCCTCTTTCTTCCCATTTTTCATCCTTATCTAATTGTAAATATTTTCTGTCAGCTTTTCCCCGTGTGAAGGCATTTCTGAGGCCCTTATGCGTGTGTGGAGCGACCGAATAAAGCTGTTTGGGCGAGATTTGTGAGGAAACTGCACACGTGTCAGCCTGCTGAAACCCACACCGCTGCAATCCAGCCAACTCCAGATTCCGCTGTGCGTTTTTTTCTTCTTCAAATAAGCAGTTTAACAGAAGACCGCGTGTATTATAAATCCAGTTTCTGTACCGCAGTCTGTGCGCTTGGGAGAAAAGCATCACTACAGAATTACAGCAGAATATGCAAACATTTTGGGCAGCATCGTGCTGCATATGGCCACTTCAGTTGATTTTCTGTTGTGTTACTGAACCCTATTTTAAAATGACTTCCAGCCAAAACTTACATATTCTGAGATATTAGAGATGATATGAGAGAAATCCCATCACGATGAGTCAAAGTGCAGCTTCACCGCTCAGGAGCATGGCAACAGGTCCTGGTCTAAAGAAACACAACACAAATCTCAGTATGGTTCAGCTGTACAGTCAGGCTCAGTGTGGTTCAGCTGTACAGTCAGGCTCAGTATGGTTCAGCTGTACAGTCAGGCTCAGTATGGTTCAGTGTACAGTAGCTCGTAGGTTCAGCTGTCATAGGCTCAGTAGGTTAGCGTAAGTCAGCTCATATGGTTCAGCTGTACAGTTAGGCTCAGTATGGTTCAGCTGTACAGTCAGGCTCAGTATGGTTCAGCTGTACAGTTAGGCTCAGTATGGTTCAGCTGTACAGTCAGGCTCAGTATGGTTCAGCTGTACAGTTAGGCTCAGTATGGTTCAGCTGTACAGTCAGGCTCAGTATGGTTCAGCTGTACAGTTAGGCTCAGTATGGTTCAGCTGTACAGTCAGGCTCAGTATGGTTCAGCTGTACAGTTAGGCTCAGTAGGTTCAGTGTAGTCGGTCAGTATGGTTCAGCTGTACAGTTAGGCTCAGTATGTTCGCTGTCTAGCTCTATGTCGCTGTACAGTCAGGCTCAGTATGGTTCAGCTGTACAGTTAGGCTCAGTATGGTACGTCAGTCAGCTCAGTATGGTTCAGCTGTACAGTTAGGCTCAGTATGGTTCAGCTGTACAGTCAGGCTCAGTATGGTTCAGCTGTACAGTCAGGCTCAGTATGGTTCAGCTGTACAGTCAGGCTCAGTATGGTTCAGCTGTACAGTTAGGCTCAGTATGGTTCAGCTGTACTCAGCTCAGTATGGTCAGCTGTCATGGCTCAGTATGGTTTAGCTGTACGTCAGGCTCATATGTTCAGCTGTACAGTAGCTCAGTAGGTTCAGCTACAGTCAGCTCAGATGTTCAGCTGTACAGTAGGCTGTATGTCAGCTGTATAGCCCGGTATATGGTTCAAACTGTACAGTCGGCTCATATGTAGCTGTACAGTAGCTGGCATCATCTTCCTAACTGGGGGAGGGGCCGATAAATCTGTGGCCAATCGATGGGCTCTGGGATTCTGAGGGGGAGTGGATGATGGAGGGTGGTGACCTCTCATCCTTTCCCGCCCACAGACAGGGCTCAAGCTAAAGCCTGGAGAAGTGGACTGTGAATGTATTATAACTGTATATTACTGTTTAATTACAGTACATTACTGCATTATTGCTGTACTCTACTAATGCATTATTACGTTACATTACTATATTACAGTATTATCGCTATATATTACTGTTTAATTACATTACATTACTGCATTATTGCTGTACTTTATTACTGCACTAATACTTTACATTACCATATATTACAGTATTATCGCTATATATTACTGTTTTATTACAGTACATTACTACATTATTACTATATTATTGCATTAATACTGTACATTACCATATATTACAGTATTATAGCTGTATATTACTGTACATTACTATTTAATTACAGTACATTACTGTATTATTACTGTACAATACTATATTATAACACATTAATCCACATTGTAGTATTATTACTGTACATTACTGTATTAAAACTGTATTATTAATGTACATAATTTCCCTATAACTGTACACTACTGAATTGTAACTGTATTATGACTAGGGATATCAGTTTCCTCTCCTGCAGTTCAGCCATCCGTCAGCAAAGGGCTGATGGATCCCTCGTCCCTCTGCAAAAGGTCGATAGGGCCTTCTTGTCAATCAATTATTACAGTGTCCCTCCCCAGTAATCCACATCAATGGGCACTTAATTAAGCCCAGACAATGACTGACAGCAGTGCGCCCTTACCGTCACATGCTGCTTTCACAGACCCAAAGGCGAGTTCACAGACCCACAGAGGCATTCACAGACCCAAAGGCGAGTTCACAGACCCACAGACGAGCTCACAGACACACAGAGGCATTCACAGACCCAAAGGCGTGTTCACAGACCCAAAGGCGTGTTCACAGACCCAAAGGCGAGTTCACAGACCCAAAGGCGAGTTCACAGACCCAAAGGCGAGTTCACAGACACACAGACGTGTTCACAGACACACAGAGGCATTCACAGACCCAAAGGCGTGTTCACAGACCCAAAGGCGTGTTCACAGACCCAAAGGCGTGTTCACAGACACACAGACGAGCTCACAGACACACAGAGGCATTCACAGACACACAGAGGCATTCACAGACGCGCAAGCGTGTTCACAGACACACAGACTCACTACTCCCACAAATTTGTAAACTTTTGTGAAATTGCTAGAACAAATGCCACTCACAAGTCTCACAAAGTTAACATTGCAATTTAAATAAAGTGCGTTTGGCATCAAGCTTTTGAGGGTATTGCTGTATGCTTTCAACACGTAACTCGAATTGTCAGAGACAAACGAAGTTACATTGTTGGAGCCTAAGTTATGTAGTTATGGTTTGATGTTAATCGTGACTGAGCTGGAACTTAAAGCATCACGGTACACGGTGTCGGAAAAATACCTTTAAATTGGATGCGATTGATTTTCCTGCAGAATCTGTTGACTGGCCTGTGACCATCTTGTCTCTATGCCAACCCACAGCCTGCGGCACACACTTCTGCCAAATCAGTTTTGGGGGAATATCCGCATTTCTTGCATACCTATTTAAAAATTAGCATAATTTAGGATTATTCGTTTTTTCAAAGGGGAATCTTTGCACTCAAAAATGCCTCCATTAAATCTTATCTGTCTGCTGCTCAGTCCTGTCTCTTAACTGACTGAGGATTCCCCATGCAGTTTATCTCAGACTGTGAGTGATGTTTTTGTCTGTAAATGCTGCTCTGTTGTTGTTGTTTGTGCCTGTATGGATTAGTTGTACTGGGTAAAATAAAAGGACCCCACTGGTGTGCAGTGTGGCAGGGGGGTACTGCTACACCCAGACCCCACAAATTATAACTGTCCATTACTGTATAAAAACTGCATTCTGTATTATTAGTGTTATAACTGTACACTATTACTCATCATTTTTTATTTTTTTTTATCAAGCATTTTTGTTCTACACATATAATATATACATATAAATAGAACTAGCCTTATGTAAGTCTATGCAGTCTTAGCAGACACTTTTATCCAAAGCGTATGTATATGAATTCATACATTTTTCCACATATCGTCCCCTGGGATGGAACCCACAACCTTTGCGTTGTTAGGGCAACACCCTACCGGGGGAGCCACGGGACTACAGAACACATCCCTGTTTAATGCCCCTGTTCATCCTGACCTCACTGGGGCTCCTTCCCTGCGCTCACAGCTCCCGGGGGCGGGGGGGGGACCCCAGCTTTACGCGACAGCTCCCTGGCCCCGCTGCGAGCCGCCACCCCCCCGCAGCACTGAATAATTAAAGCAGGAAACCCCAGAACTGAGGGTCAGGCCACACTTCACCACAACAACACAGACCGCTTCCCTCGCTCAATATGTTTACCCTGGAAAGAGAAAAACAAACATGCTGACATCATCAGTGCGCTTTCAGAAGCATACCGGGTCAAATATGCAGCTCAAATTCTTCTGCTTTGAGCCCTTAGACTGAGACTGCAGTACTGATGCTACAGCCCTGAGACCAGAGCACTGAGACTACAATACTGAAACCACAGCACTGACACTGCAGAACTAAGACTACAGCCCTGAGACCAGAGCACCGAGACTACAATACTGAAACCACAGCACTGACACTGCAGAACTAAGACTACAGCACTGAGACCAGAGCACTGAGACGACAATACTGAAACCACAGCACTGACACTGCAGAACTAAGACTACAGCACTGAGACCAGAGCACTGAGACTACAATACTAAAACCACAGCACTGAGACTGCAGAACTAAGACCACAGCACTGAGACAGAGTACAACACAGAAACCACAGCACTGAGACAGACTATAACACTGAAACCACAGCACTGAGACTACAACACTAAGACATTCAGACTGAGAGTACAACACTGAGACTACAGTACTGAGCCTGAAAATACAGAGTTGAAACTCCATGACTGAGGCAGTTTTCACACTGGTGGTTCAGTCCAAATCCAGGCATGGTTCGCCTCAAAATATGGTAATAAGAAAGCTATTTTCTCAACTTAGGAGCCAACCAAGTTACCGTACCCGAGTTCACCTGCATGAGATGTTCTGAGAAAGATCCCAACTGAACTGTGGCACGGTCGGACCGCGTGCGGCGAGGCCTGTGTGTTCGTTCACTGAGTTCCACATTCGGCTCAGTGTCCAGAGGCGGCTGCAGACCCGAAAGATAAACAAGCCAGAATAATTCTCTTTAAACTGATCACCGGTCTCAACCTGTTAAATTAATTTCCCTTGATTAACAAGCTTGCCAACAATCTGAATAATCAATTGGCAGGATTGTTCAGACCTTAGAATAATCAATTGGCATGTGAACACACAGCGTCTTCCTTCCCATCATGTTAGGGAGCTTAAATGATAAATTAAATTTACAAAAATCAGCTTTAATCGCGAAGCACACGTAATGAAAAAAGACACAACACTCTGTTATCTACCACATTACCTGTCAGTTAACCTGCAAAAAAAGGCTGTCTAAAAAAGTCTGCGCTTCAAGATCGTTTAAATCACAAAAATCTGCAGATTGCAGATCTTGGCCATGAATAGTCTCCAAGTGTGGGTGCAGAGAATTATGGGTAGGCTACATATGGCCACAATTTTAAATAATATCGATAAAACGTGTCAAATAGCTGAAAAAAGGCCAATAATCAGTTTAAAGGGAAATTCTTCCGCCCTGTGGATTGCCAGCTCAGCAGCTGCCAGTGAGTGTCACCAAACAAACCGAAACGTAACCAAAACCGCTAAGAGCACTTATCTTTCCATGTTCACTGGTAGTCACAGGTTAGCTTTCAGCAGGTGAGCTGGTAAGATACACACACTAAAAACAAACTGGGCGCTCTCTCCTCCAACCCATGTTGCCTGGCAACGGTGGTTAACAGCTGCTGGTAGTACTGTTGGCGATGAATGTACTATGCTAATGTACCGCGGTTCAGATCAACAGTACCAGTCTGGAGACTGCAGCACTAAGACTACAGCACTGAGACTGCAGCACTGAGACTACAGCACTGAGACTGCAGCACTGAGACTACAGCATTGAGACTGCAGCACTGAGACTACAGCAATGAGACTGCAGCACTGAGACTACAGCACTGAGACTGCGGCCCTGAGACTACAGCACT
Source organism: Anguilla rostrata (assembly GCF_018555375.3). Taxonomy (NCBI): domain Eukaryota; kingdom Metazoa; phylum Chordata; class Actinopteri; order Anguilliformes; family Anguillidae; genus Anguilla; species Anguilla rostrata. Next base: position 54,109,886 of record NC_057941.1, read on the forward strand.
GAGACTGCAGCACTGAGACTACAGCACTGAGACTGCAGCAGTAAGACTGCAGCAATGAGACTGCAGCACCAAGACTACAGCACTGAGACTGCACCACTGAAACTACAGCACTGAGACTGAGACTTCAGCACCAAGACTACAGCAGTGATACTGAGACTTCAGCACTAAGACTACAGCATTGAGACTGCAGCACAGACTACAGCACTGAGACTGCAGCACTAAGACTACAACACTGAGACAACAGCACTGAGAGTACAGCACTGAGACTGCAGCACTGAGACTACAGCACTACGACTACAGCACTGAGACTGAGACTTCAGCACTAAGGCTACAGCACTGAGACTACAGCACAGACTACAGCACTGAGACTGCAGCAGTAAGACTACAGCACTGAGACTGCAGCACTAAGACTACAGCACTGAGACTGCAGCACTAAGACTACAGCACTGAGACTGCAGCACTGAGGCTACAGCAGTAAGACTACAGCACTGAGACTGCAGCACTGAGACTACAGCAGTAAGACTACAGCACTGAGACTGCAGCAGTAAGACTGCAGCCCTGAGACTGCAGCACTGAGACTACAGCACTGAGACTGCAGCACTGAGACTGCAGCACTGAGACTGCACCACTGAGACTACAGCACTGAGACTGCAGCAGTAAGACTACAGCACTGAGACTGCAGCACTGAGGCTACAGCAGTAAGACTACAGCACTGAGACTACAGCACTGAGACTACAGCACTGAGACTGCAGCCCTGAGACTGCAGCACTAAGACTACAGCACTGAGACTGCAGCCCTGAGACTGCAGCACTGAGACTGCAGCACTGAGACTGCAGCCCTGAGACTGCAGCACTGAGACTACAGCACTGAGACTGCAGCACTGAGACTGCAGCCCTGAGACTGCAGCACTGAGACTACAGCACTGAGACTGCAGCACTGAGACTGCAGCCCTGAGACTGCAGCACTGAGACTACAGCACAGACGAGCCCTCCGCACTGAACGCTGCCCACCGACTCGAGCCTACAGACCTGAGTTCACAGCACCTAAAGCAAGGCACCTGAGCCTATTCACAAAACTGAAAGCTTGTTTGTTTAAGCATTCAGACCTGTTAAAGCTCTGTCTGAAAACACACGTGGTGTCGGTGGCTTCCATCGGAGACTGCAGCACTAGAGCTAGTCCCGACACTCGCTCTGAGGAACATGTCAAATCTGAGTATTCATTTCAAAACAAGCTTTAATAAATTCAACACACTTCTAGGAAGAAAAAATGGTAGCTACAAGCGTAATTTAGGAATTAAAATAACATTTAAACACTGGCTATAACACATCCAAAACATATAGCATAAGCTTATAAAACATAACATACACTCACCGGACAATGGCTGCACGCAATATTGAGTGTATGTGATTTCCACTAATTAAGCTGAAGACGTCACATACACGTAATAAATGCATAAACCACCACCTGTAATTATAGGTGAAGTGAATCCAACGATTTTTTATTATTTTATGAAGTAAAGGCAACAATTAATTTTTTGAGTGTGCTTAATATTGTTGCATGCAACTACTGTCCAATATTTTTTTGTGTATATCACATTGCTAACATTTTTTAAATGAAATTTTCTAATCTTAGAAAATTTGTACCGGTTATGTAAATAGTCTATATCGAAATAATGGCAGAAAGACAGGCCATATGACTGTGCATTCTGGCAATACAAGAAATTGTTAGTTTTGTGGGGGTTTTGTGTAGTACACACCTGTGTACACGCAGGTGTTACCATACCATATTAAACAAAAGCAGGAAAAAAACATCAAGCTATTTAGTTAACATTATACTACATGGCTCTCTTTTACCTAATTTCCTGTCTAGTTATTGCAGGCTGCAGTTCTGAGTAGCAATCAGAGAACAAGGAAATATCACAAGCTAGCCTGCTAACGACCGAGATAACATACACCAGGCACACCACTGACTGAGACTACAGACACCACGGCACACCACTGACTGAGACTACAGACATCACAGCACACCACTGACTGAGACTACAGACACCACGGCACACCACTGACTGAGACTACAGACATCACGGCACACCACTGACTGAGACTACAGACACCACGGCACACCACTGACTGAGACTACAGCAGAGGGTGAAACGGCAGCCCTGGGCATGCAGCACTTGTGAGGTATGGGTACCATTTCCATCCTGTTCGTATGAATGATAATAAAAATGTATTCCGCTATATCAGTAATGACATTTGCATTACCCAAGGTAAAGTTGTCCATAAAACAAACAAAGTAATGAATAAATAAATGCGCCTTCACTGACCATACCGCCAGGCACACCCTAATCACCTGACTGACCTGGACCGGTGGTCGTCTGACAGGCAGAGTCCCTGCGTGTGAGCTGATTTAAAGCCGAGCCAGCTGCGCAGCAGGTACAGGGAAAGGTTAGCAGACTGGAGCTCTGCTTTACATTTCATCACTCATGCACTTAGTAAACGCCCTTCACACACAGCGACACAGCGCCGACGCCCATTTCTCATCCCATAATCTGCATCCCGCCGGAGCAGCTGGGCTATCCTGGCGCTGTGCACCTGCTCTGCTGCACCCAGAACAACAAGCTACAACTGTTACTAAACCCTACTGTCCTGAGGACCAGAGTCCAGCACTCTGACTGCTATTAAACTCTACTGCCCTGAGGCCCAGCGCTCTGACTGCTATTAAACTCTACTGCCCTGAGGACCAGCGCTCTCACTACTATTCAACTCTACTGCCCTGAGGCCCAGAGTCCAGCGCTCTGACTGCTATTCAATTCTACTGCCCTGAGGCCCAGAGTCCAGCGCTCTGACCGCTATTAAACTCTACTGCCCTGAGGCCAGAGTCCAGCGCTCTGACTGCTATTAAACTCTACTGTCCTGAGGGCCAGCGCTCTGACTGCTATTAAACCCTACTGCCCTGAGGCCCAGAGTCCAGCGCTCTGACTGCTATTCAACTCTACTGCCCTGTGGCCCAGAGTCCAGCATTCTCACTGCTATTCAACTCTACTGCCCTGAGGCCCAGAGTCCAGCGCTCTGACTGCTATTAAACTCTACTGGCCCAAGGCCCAGAGTCCAGCGCTCTGACCACTACTAAACTCTACTGTCCTGAGGACCAGAGTCCAGCGCTCTGACCACTACTAAACTCTACTGTCCTGAGGACCAGAGTCCAGCGCCCTGACTGCTATTAAACTCTACTGCCCCAAGGCCCAGAGTCCAGCGCTCTGACCACTACTAAACTGTACTGCCCAGAGGACCAGAGTCCAGCGCTCTGACCACTACTAAACTCTACTGTCCTGAGGACCAGAGTCCAGCGCCCTGACTGCTATTAAACTCTACTACCCTGAGGCCCAGAGTCCAGCGCTCTGACTGCTATTAAACTCTACTGCCCTGAGGCCCAGAGTCCAGCGCTCTGACTGCTATTAAACTCTACTGCCCGGAGGCCCAGAGTCCAGCGCTCTGACTGCTATGTGAGTGTGTGTGCATATATACTGTATATATATATGTTAAAGGTTGATATTCAGTATACAGAAATTGAACATAACAGAAGCACCATTTACATTTAGATTCAGTATCAGCCTATAGTAGACCCTGATCCAGAGCATCGTATACGGGCACATTTTACATGCAGGCCATTTAAACAGGTGGACATTCGCGCAGGTTAAGTCCCTGCATTGCTTTAGTTTACCTGAACCCACAACCTCGGACTTAAAGGCCCAGTTCCTTCCCCACTACAGTACACAGCCACACAAACAAACCATCAAAACAATGACTTAACTGGAAGCACATTACACATTTATAGCACTGTACATATTTCTCTGAAAGACACTTTTTCAAAAGGTCAGTCGAATTCAGTGGGTAGCACTGAGTTTTAAATAGAATCCCCAGAGAAAAAACAGGCTATCGAAATAGCCTGACCCCAAAATGGAGGTGAGCGGCGTCTCTGATCCAGTGAACAGGCCGCACGCGCGGGAGCCAAACGATAGCGGGTTTAATGGGAGGAGTGTTTACGCTTAGTCTGCGGCTGCCTCATTGCTGTGCTAAAAGCACCTCCTGAAATTTACCTGAAGCATATTTACACCCGAGCCCCTATTCTACTGACAGAAATCAAGCTGGAGAGTCTGTATAAAGCTACAGATGCATTTCCAGTGTAATGCTAGTAAAATAATTGAGAGGAGCTAACTAATCAATATCAACATTGCTATGTATGAACAGTATGCAATCCGTTGTCACGTAACTGTCTCTCATCGTTCTAACTGTCTTTTTAGCTTGCTCTCGATCTCTGTCTATTTATCTGTCTGTCTGTCTGTCTGCCTGTCTGTATGTCTCTGTCTGCCTGTCTGCCTGTCTGCCTGCCTGTCTGTCTGTCTGTCTGTCTGTCTCTCAGACTGCACCCTGTGGTTTTAGATAATCAGAGCCTGTGCTACTGTTTGATGCTTCATATAAACACAACAGGAAGTAGTTTCCTGCCCCCCCCTCCCCCTCCCCCTCCCCCTCCCACTGTGCTCTACTGCAGTGTGGCAGGACCACACGGCCCCCACCCATCCCAGAACATTCACCAGTTCTCCTCATGAAGGCAGATTAGAGTGCATCTAACAGTACAGTGATAAGTGAATTATTCACTTTACGGAGTCCTTCCTGCTGAATTACCAGCAGTTCCTCCACTGAGAAACTCTACTGCCCTGAAGCCCAGAGTTAAATGCTCTGACCCCTATTGAACCCTACTGCCCCAAGGCCCAGCGCTCAGACCGATATTCAACTCTACTGCCCCAAGGCCCAGCGCTCTGACTGATATTCAACTCTACTGCCCCAAGGCCCAGCGCTCTGACCGATATTCAACTCTACTGCCCCAAGGCCCAGCGCTCTGACCGATATTCAACTCTACTGCCCCAAGGCCCAGCGCTCTGACCAATATTCAACTCTACTGCCCCAAGGCCCAGCACTCTGACCAATATTCAACTCTACTGCCCCAAGGCCCAGCGTGCTGACCAATATTCAACTCTACTGCCCTGAGGCCCAAAGTCCAGCGCTCTGACCGATATTCAACTCTACTGCCCCAAGGCCCAGCGCGCTGACCAATATTCAACTCCACTGCCCTGAGGCCCAGAGTCCAGCGCTCTGACCGCTATTAAACTCTACTGCCCTGAGGCCCAGCGCTCTGACTGCTATTAAACTCTACTGCCCTCAGGCCCAGAGTCCAGCAATCTGACTGCTATTCCAACTCCACTGCTCTGAGGCCCAGCGCTCTGACTGCTATTCAACTCTACTGCCCTGAGGCCCAGAGTCCAGCGCTCTGACCGCTACTCCACGCTGCTGCTCCCTGGTGCTGCTCCATGTGAGAGTTAAAGCGTGTGTATGGTGCTGGATTACGCAGCGCTGGGTCTCACACACACATCCAGGCCCCTCAGATCAGAACACTGCTCCTCTGTCTGAACTCAATCCTGCCATTCACCATCTCCAGCTAACCAGCACTGCCCATTGATATGCACTGGCTGTGTGTCAGTGTGCAAGAGCATATCTACTGTGTGTGTGTGTCTGTACTGATGTGTGTGTGTGTGTGTCAGTGTGTCAGTGTGCAAGAGCATATCTACTGTGTGTGTGTCTGTATTGATGTGTGTGTGTGTCTGCGCGTGTGTGCATACACATACGTGTGTTTGTGTGTGTGTGTGTATGTCTGTACTGATGTGTGTGTGTGTGTGTGTGCGTGTCTGAGTGAGTGCATACACATATGTGTGCTTGTGTGTGTGTGTGTGTGTGCATGTGTGTTTGTGTTTGGGGTAAGTCAATGGAGGTATAGGTGTACTTTTATGTGTTTGTGTGCATGTGCATTTACATGTATGTGTATGTGTTTGTTTATTTGGAATAAGTCAGTGGACATACACATGTATGTTTATGTGAATATGTTTGTGCCTGCGCATGTGTGTGTGTATGTGTATGCTGTGTGTGAATGCATATGTGTGTGTGTATGTGTATGCTGTGTGTGTGTATGTGAATGTGTGTGCATGTGTGAATGTGTGTGTGCTTGTGCATATGTGTTTGTGCGTTTGTGAATATGTGTGTGTGTGTGTAAAGACAGTTAAGCTTTAATTGCAAATATGAGATTCACTAAAAAAAGAGGGGGGCTGTGATTGTGAAAGATCGTTAACGCTACAGTTATCTAAGGGTTAAAAATGACCCGCGTCAGAAAGAAAGACGATTGAAGTAAGTAAGCCTCTAAATCATTTTTCGGCCCAAAAAAGCTACCGGGCGAGCATCCATTAATGCCAAAGACAGCAAAATACATATCGATCGTGTCCTAATTAAAGTCCAATCGGGTACGGACCGTCCGGACCGCATACAACCGAGACTAGCTCAGCTCTCGAAAGGGTGACAGGTTGCTATGCAGATCAAACATGGTAACCGAAATTACTTGCTTTAAAAAATGCCGGCCAGTCGACAAACGACGGCCACCGTTATTACCTGCTTAATGAAACGGACGGGTTTTTAAATTTCTCATTTAGCACCTCATTTTCTGCCGGTGACAAGCAGTCCACAAGACGTCTCAATAAATGCCAATCAGCTGTACAATTATAGCGTCGTAGGCGCACATGCACGTACAACATTAGCAATCACATTATACACAGCGGCTACTGTAGGTAATCGGTAAATATGAGACCGTAGGGAGCATAAGAGAAACGCTTACCCGAAATAATCCCAGATTTCCGCGACGGGTTCCACAGATCCGCTTTCGTGTCAAAAAACAAAAAGAAAAAACACAACAATTTTTTGTCGTGTCCTCGGTTTAAAAAAAACGTTGGTTTTGGTATTCTGTTCCTTTCCTTTGGGGAATATTCTTTCAGACCTAACGCGTCTCGCGCTTTCGCACATCAATTCGTGTTCTCCTCTCTCAATCAGCCTGCCCCCTTTCCGAAAAGAACACCTCTTATGTCATACCCCCCTTTCCTCTTTCCGACAACACCCTTCTCTCTCTCCGATGCACAGTTTGATTACCACATCTTTACATCTGGATACAGGAAACCCGCGGGTCCAAGCCTCGTCGGCTCTAAGTTGATGCCTGAAATGTGGCTCGTCTCGTTTTTCCGCGGAAACGCATATTCCACAACAGTTCCCACCACCGCTGCGACACAAAATAAATAAATTTATAAATAACTAAAAAAAATTATAAATCGGAAGGCAGATTTCTCGTTTGGCCCCTCTCGCTCTCCCTCGTATGGTGATTTTTCTCAGATAAAAAAGAGTGAGAGCCTACTCCAGGGTCTTCATCTTCGTTTAGGGCATCCCAGACTTTTAAAAATCAGTGCAGGTAAATTACCTATTTTAGAAACATCCACAATGCCTTTCTTCGCTGGTGTTCAGCAGAGCCTCCGGCTCCTTCGGGAGGGCAAATTGCGAGCTGCCTGAGGGTGTCCGCCTGCTCTTCGGCTTGATGATACCGATACAATATTTCGTGGCTCCTCGGCTGCCCGGCTTCAAAGAGGAAGCTGCGCTCTCTCTCTCTCTCTCTCTTTCTCCCTCTCTCATATACACATACACTTGGCTCTCTCACACACGCATATACACCTCTCTCTTGCCCTCTCTCTCTCAATCGTACATTGATTGCGATTCACGGGGTCCTTGGTGGTAGTTGATATTCCGGGCACCTCACGGCAGCCAGCGCGTTTCCCGTGTTTACCGCTAATATTGCCGTTAATCTCTCACCAGCGTATCCAGTTTAACGCATCTGTCAGTCTCCTGTTCTCTCTGTTAATCTATCCTCCCGTTGAAACCGTCCCCGTGAAGCCAGCTCTTGAATAAAGAGGTGAAAAAGAGGGGGGGAAAGCGCGTCTGTCGCCTTCGCCGTTCGGCTCAGTCCCTCGCGCATGAAGACCCTCGGAGTTGAGAGATCTGCATCAGGTTGACGTCAGAGAAAGTTAAAGCGATACAAACCTGTTTCACTCCGCTTCAACAAGTTCTTACAATATGATCGATGCCGTATTGACTGATCCCCGAAGGGCCCGCATGTTCGGGTGCGTTACCTTGCATTCTCTAAAGATACACAAACGAGGGGGGGCCGCGGTGGGTAGGCCATCATGTGGATATGGGTTGACTCATGACCTCATCAAGGTAATTAAACGAGCCAAATGGTGAAGGTGTTAAATCAACTCTGACAGAGTACATCATGTGATCCACATTGTGTTGGGCTCATATGTCAGACTCACAGAGGTCTTCTGCCATGTGCTGACTCCTCATTCACTAAACACAGTTTTACTGCTGCAGTATATGAGTTTTGCTGTGCTGATATTGTGGTTTGGTTTACCTTAGCATAATTATATACAGAGAATACCCAATGCACTGGGTCCCTGTGAAAGCTCCTAGCCCCTCCCTGAAAGCTGTGGCCCCTCCCACTGAAGCAGTAATTTGCATATGTGACACAGGCTAGTGCTGTAGTTCACCCTGTCCTGGGACATCTGGGGCTAATTAGGCTGATCTGAGCCTGTCATCAAGACTGCCCTGGACTGGGCCTGTGCCACATCCACAGCACCCAGCATTCCTACTATATACATCATTTATTCATCTTATTATTCATTATTCAGCTCCATTCTCACAAATGTGTGTGTGTGTGTGTGTGTGTGTGTGTGTGTTTCAGAGAGAGAGAGAGTTTGTGTGTATGTATGTGTTTCAGAGAGAGAGAGAGAGAGAGTGTGTGCGTGTGAGTGTGAGCATGAGTGTGAGTATGTGTGTGTGTGTTTCAGAGAGAGAGAGTTTGCTTGTATGTGGTATCAGTGTTGCTTGGGCAGTGAACTGTGTGTGTTTATTCATTTCGTATTTGACATACTGTGTGTGTGTATTTAGACTGTGTGGTTGTGGTGTGGTGTGTCGTGGTTTGTGCTGTGGTATGTGGCTGTGTGTGGTGTTGAGTGTGTGTGTGTTTCGATCGACACATACGTGATTGTTGTGTATGTGTGTGTGTTTGTATTTTTTGATGTGTGTGTATGTTGTCCTGATGTGTGTGTGTGTGGTTGCGTGTGTGTGTTGTGGTAGTGTGTGTGTGTGTGTAGTTGTGTTGTGGTGTTGAGTGTGTGTGTGTGGTGTGTGCTGTGTGAGTGTGTGTGTATGTGTGTGTTGAGTGTATGTGTGTGTGTATGTGTGTGTGTGTATGGTGTGGTGCGTGTGTGTGTGTGTGTATGTGTGTGTGTGGTGTTGTGTGTTGTGTGTGTGTGTGTGTGATGTGTGTGTGTGTGTGGTGGTGTGTGTGTGTGGTGAGTGTGTGTGTTGTGTGTGATGTGTGTGTGTGTGTGTGTGTGTGTGTGTGTTGTGGTGTATGTGTGATGGTTTTGTGGGTTGTGTGTGTGTGTGGTGGTTGTGGTGAATGTGTGTGTGTAGTGTTGTGTGTGTGTGCTGTGTGTGTGTGATGTGTGTGGTGTGTATGTGTGTGTGGTGTGTGTGGTTGTGTGGTTGTGTGTGTGTGTTGTGATGAGTGTGTATGTGTGTGTGTGTTTGTGTGTTAGGTGTGTGTGTGTGTGGTGTGTGAGTGTATGTGTGTGAGGTGTGTGTGTGTGTGAGTGTTGTATGTGTGTATGTGTTCATTAAGTGTTTAAAGAGTAGTGTCGTGTAATGGTGTGTGTTTGGGTGGGGACATGTGCATAGTGTTTTGTGCTGATTGTGTTGTGGTCTGTGTGTGTGTGCTAGTATGGTGATGGTTCTGTTTTCTGTGTGGTGTGTCTGGTAAGCTCGCTAATGGGAGCGTTGTTTGTACTGAGAGCAGCCCGTGCTAATGGAAATAATCACGAGGTTTAAGATGGGCCTGTTAGTGTTATTTTTTTCTTTTCGGTAAAATCTAAGATTCTAAAAGGGGACATAACTTATTAACCTCAAACCAGGGTTCCTGGGTGCTGATATTGGTCCTGGTTATATAGTATAATACATAAACTATAATGCACTACAATATAATGTATTGTATTGTGTTATAGTGTATTATTGTTATTATATAATGTTATTGTGTATTATAGCATTTTGTATTGTATTAAAGTATGTGTACAACAGTGTGGTCTCAGTGTGGAGCAGAGTGGGTGTACAGGAGTTTCTAACAGATAAATAAAGGAGTAGGCAGTGGTACTGTGGTGCCAGGGGGGCATAGTGGTACTGAAGTGCCAGGAGGGCAGAGTGGTACTGAGATGCCAGGGGGGCATAGTGGTACTGAGATGCCAGGGGGGCATAGCGATACTGTGGTGCCAGGGGGGCATAGTGGTACTGAAGTGCCAGGAGGGCAGAGTGGTACTGAGATGCCAGGGGGGCATAGTGGTACTGAGATGCCAGGGGGGCATAGCGATACTGTGGTGCCAGGGGGGCATAGTGGTACTGAGATGGACACAGCTTTACTCAACCTGCATGACTACAGTCACCCTGCAAGTCTGCAAGTCACCCAGGATAAGTGCTACTAAATAATATAATAAAAGATAATGCATATGTAATAATTATAAATAATGCAATGTGATAGTAGTGGTAATGTGTATGTAACACTGATGAATAATGGAATAAGGCTAAACTCCAGAGTAGAGAGCAGGGTCTCGCATTTGCTTATCCTGACCTGCTGGCTCAGTGCCCCTCTGGTTACACCCCCTATATCCCAGCATGCACTGTGACTGGTTCCTTATACAGAGTTTTAGGTTGAGGTCTGTCTGCCAATGAACTGACGCCTGTTATATAAGAGAAACTTCACTGCAGTCTAATGCCTGTCACCGTCAATGGGAATCAACTCTACTCACACACACTGACACACACACACACACTCAGTGTGCTGATAGTTAGCTATGACTGAAACAGTATGTGGGGGAATGTGTTTGCCTGCGTGAAATCAGCACACAGAATGAGAGAGGAAGTCATGATATGAGGCTCCGCCCAGCTCAGTCCATTATCCCCACTGGCTGCTCCACCCAGCTCAGTCCATTATCCCCACTGGCTGCTCCACCCAGCTCAGTCCATTATCCCCACTGGCTGCTCCACCCAGCTCAGTCCATTATCCCCACTGGCTGCTCCACCCAGCTCAGTCCATTATCCCCACTGGCTGCTCCACCCAGCTCAATCCATTATCCCTACTGGCTGCTCCACCCAACTCAGTCCATTATCCACACTGGCTGCTCCACCCAGCTCAGTCCATTATCCACACTGTCTGCTCCACCCAGCTCAGTCCATTATCCCCACTGGCTGCTCCACCCAGCTCAATCCATTATCCACACTGGCTGCTCCACCCAGCTCAGTCCATTATCCCCACTGGCTGCTCCACCCAGCTCAATCCATTATCCCCACTGGCTGCTCCACCCAGCTCAATCCATTATCCACACTGGCTGCTCCACCCAGCTCAGTCCATTATCCCCACTGGCTGCTCCACCCAGCTCAATCCATTATCCACACTGGCTGCTCCACCCAGCTCAGTCCATTATCCACACTGGCTGCTCCACCCAGCTCAATCCATTATCCCCACTGGCTGCTCCACCCAGCTCAGTCCATTATCCACACTGGCTGCTCCACCCAGCTCAGTCCATTATCCACACTGTCTGCTCCACCCAGCTCAGTCCATTATCCCCACTGTCTGCTCCACCCAGCTCAGTCCATTATCCCCACTGGCTGCTCCACCCAGCTCAGTCCATTATCCCCACTGGCTGCTCCACCCAGCTCAATCCATTATCCCCACTGGCTGCTCCACCCAGCTCAATCCATTATCCACACTGGCTGCTCCACCCAGCTCAGTCCATTATCCCCACTGGCCGCTCCACCCAGCTCAATCCATTATCCACACTGTCTGCTCCACCCAGCTCAATCCATTATCCACACTGGCTGCTCTACCCAGCTCAATCCATTATCCCCACTGTCTGCTCCACCCAGCTCAGTCCATTATCCCCACTGGCTGCTCTACCCAGCTCAGTCCATTATCCCCACTGGCTGCTCCACCCAGCTCAATCCATTATCCACACTGGCTGCTCCACCCAGCTCAGTCCATTATCCCCACTGTCTGCTCCAGCCAGCTCAGTCCATTATCCCCACTGTCTGCTCCACCCTGGCTGCTCCATCTCCCTCCACTCTGCTTTCTCACAGTGTGGCTGCGGTCACAAGCCCTTTGTACAAATATCAAACACTCTCACAGTCATGTTTCTCAGAGAATTACATCATGAATTAAACATCACCTTCTGCAGCAGCAAGACATGCTCTCTTTTTTTCTCTCTCTCTCTGTATCTCTCTATCTCCGTCTCTCTCTCTCACACACACACACACAAGGAGAGAGATATACAGCATCTTTCTCTCTCTCCCTCTCTGACACACACACACACACACACACACACACAGTATGTGTCATGAAATACAGAAATAAACAAACACAGATTTCATCTTCCTCTGAAATGTCCAAGCACTGAATTACACACACATACAAGCAGGCTCATAGATACAAACACATACACTGAATTACACACATTCTCTCTCTGCGCGCACACACAAACACACACACACACACACACACATACACTCTCTCTCCGAAACACACACACACACACACATTTGTGAGAATGGAGCTGAATAATGAATAATAAGATGAATAAATGATGTATATAGTAGGAATGCTGGGTGCTGTGGATGTGGCACAGGCCCAGTCCAGGGCAGTCTTGATGACAGGGCTCAGATCAGCCTAATTAGCCCCAGATGTCCCAGGACAGGGTGAGCTACAGCACTAGCCTGTGTCACATATGCAAATTACTGCTTCAGTGGGAGGGGCCACAGCTTTCAGGGAGGGGCTAGGAGCTGTGTTCAGTATTTTGGTGGTTATATTAAGAATTCAGTGTTCTGAGGACTGTGTTCAGTGTTCTGGCGGCGGTGTTCAGTGTTTTGTGGGCTGTGTTCAGTTTTTTTGTGGGCTGTGTTCAGTGTTTTGTGGGCTGTGTTTAGTGTTTTGAGGGCTGTGTTCAGTGTTTTGGGGGCTGTGTTCAGTGTTTTTGGGGGCTGTGTTCAGTGTTTTTGGGGGCTGTGTTCAGTGTTTTGTGGGCTGTGTTTAGTGTTTTGAGGGCTGTGTTCAGTGTTTTGGGGCTGTGTTCAGTGTTTTTGGGGCTGTGTGCAGTGGTTTGGGGGCTGTGTTCAGTGTTTTGTGGGCTGTGTTTAGTGTTTTGAGGGCTGTGTTCAGTGTTTTTGGGGGCTGTGTTCAGTGTTTTGGGGGCTGTGTTCAGTGTTTTGTGGGCTGTGTTTAGTGTTTTGAGGGCTGTGTTCAGTGTTTTGGGGGCTGTGTTCAGTGTTTTTGGGGGCTGTGTGCAGTGGTTTGGGGGCTGTGTTCAGTGTTTTGTGGGCGGTGTTCAGTGTTTTAGGGGCTGTGTTCAGTGTTTTGGGGGCTGTGTTCAGTGTTTTGGGGGCTGTGTTTAGTGTTTTTGGGGCTGTGTTCAGTGTTTTGTGGGCTGTGTTTAGTGTTTTGAGGGCTGTGTTCAGTGTTTTGGGGGCTGTGTTCAGTGTTCTGGCGGCTGTGTTCAGTGTTTTGTGGGCGGTGTTCAGTGTTTTGGGGGCTGTGTTCAGTGTTTTTGGGGGCTGTGTTCAGTGTTTTGGGGGCTGTGTTCAGTGTTTTTGGGGGCTGTGTTCAGTGTTTTGGGGGTTTCACAGACTCAGTGAGCTCATGTGTTAGAATGATTGGTGTACGGCAACAAAAGAAGGTTTTCAGAACTGATCTGAGTGATGTGATTATTAATACAGAGATTCACATATTATGAGTGTATGAGTGTGTGTGTGTGTGCGTGTGTGAATGTGTGTGAACAGGGTTATGGTTAGGCATGTAGTGGTTGGGGTTAGAGTTAGGGTTAGGGTTTGAGGTTACGGAATGAATGTAGTCAATGGGAAGTCCCCACAAGGATAGCAGTACGGGACTGTGTGTGTGCGTGTATGTGTGTATGTGTGTGAGTGCATGTGACTGACTGCATTTACAAACACAGCGTAAGCTCAAAGTGCTGTTTTAAGTGCACTGGTAACACAACACCCCCTGCTGGTGATTCATGAGAGTGCAGATGCAGAAGCTTAGATATTTTCAGTTTGAATTCCACATTAAGACATTAAGACACCGGGATAGTGATTTTCATACATCACACAATTTATTGCTCTGAGAATAATGAATTATACATGAACACATATGTATTCAGTGTAAAATGCATGATGATGTCTGTGGCATCTTGCTGGACTCATTATGTCCATACTCACTCTCTTCCCCCATCAATCAGCGGTGGGGCAGGAGCATTACACAACGCCTCTCTGCTCCACATGATTGGCTGATCAATCTCTGATGAAATGCCAGTGCATGTGGACCCATGAGCGATGTGGTAGCCTGTGTTTAATCACTCACACTAAGTCTGCTCTCACCAGGAGGGCACAGGGGACAGTACCTACGGAAGTATCACCATACTCTGAACTTTGAACCCTGACCTGAACTTTTAACCCTGACACATCTACTGCAGAAGCACCACCTCTGCAGTAGATGTGTTTTACCCTGGTCTGTAGAGCTGCTCTACCCTGGTCTGTAGGGCCACTCAACCCTGGTCTGTAGGGCCTCTGTACCCTGGTCTGTAGGGCCGCTGTACCCTGGTCTGTAGGGCCCCTCTACCCTGGTCTGTAGGGCTGCTGTACCCTGGTCTGTAGGACCGCTGTACCCTGGTCTGTAGAGCTGCTCTACCCTGGTCTGTAGGGCCGCTGTACCCTGGTCTGTAGAGCTGCTCTACCCTGGTCTGTAGGGCTGCTGTACCCTGGTCTGTAGGGCTGCTGTACCCTGGTCTGTAGAGCTGCTCTACCCTGGTCTGTAGAGCTGCTGTACCCTGGTCTGTAGGGCTGCTGTACCCTGGTCTGTAGAGCTGCTCTACCCTGGTCTGTAGGGCCGCTGTACCCTGGTCTGTAGGGCTCTGATTTGATTTTATTGTTAATTGTGTCTCAGAGGAAGTGGGACCTCTTGTAGCATTTTCCTCTGGATGTATAATAATATAATAATATATAATAATAATAATAATATCTTTATGCTTCCTTATGCTACCAGATAGCTTTTAATTATTCATGGGCATCCTGTAGGAGACACAATGAGCCAATCAGGGAATAAAACAGCACTGGAACATGGTTCTTCTGTGGAACAAAATTATTTAATTGAAAGAGACTGCAAAATGAATGCTGTCACTAAGTAACAGTCACACACACTCACACAAGAAAGAACATATTTTTGCAACTGACTACATTAACAACGGCAGTTACGACGGGTGTGCGACAGTGTGGAGTTAGATGTTTAAATGTTTAGATGTTTAGAGCAAAGACACGCGTGCTTGCACCTGCAGCTAGGCTCCAGCCGCCATCTTCGCCCACACACACACACACACACACACACACTCACTCACACATGCACACACACACACTCACACATGCACTCACACACACACACACACTCACTCACACATGCACTACACACACACACACACATGCACTCACACACACACACACTCACCACACACCACACACTCACTCACACCACACACACACACACCACTCACACAGCACCACACATGCACTCACACACACACACATCACCACTCACACACACCACACACTCACTCACACACACACACACACACAACACCAAATCATCACACACACCACACACCACACACACACTCACACACACACACACACACTCATCACACATGCACTCACCACACACACACACACACACTCACTCACACATCACACACACACACACACACCACACACCACACACACACACAACCCACACACTCACACACACACACACACCACACACACCACACACACACACACTCACTCACACACGCACTCACTCACACATGCACTCACACACACACACACACACACTCACTCACACATGCACTCACACACACACACACACACACACACACACACACAGATTTAATGGTAAGATGTTTGTTGACTTCTCTGTCTGAAAGAGGAATGCTATGTTATTATTCAGCCACTGCTCTGTGGTCGTTAACTGCACTTCATCGAAACCCGTCTCTTCTGTGTGTCTCAGGCAGAGAACAGCACTTTGTGAGCTTGTGTTTATGGTCAGATACAAATTAAGCAGAATTTAGTGTTTTGGTTTTACTGTCCCAGTTTTATAAGCACATGTTTTTGTTTGTTTCAAAAATTAGTCAAATTTTTGGTAGTTTGGGTTACAGAATGAATCAACTTCAGTAGAAATGTTAAAAACCCAAAGTTCCTGGGTTTGTGCAACTTAGAATTGTTCCTTTGCGACTGAATACATCACTTTAAACACTTTTTTCTGGTGTGTTTATGACCATCCAATTTGTAGATATTTATTTCAAATGGGAACGAGCCTAATTCTGCCCCGCTTACATGGTGTTTGTGTTTACACGCTTTCTATGCTTTAGAGAGTAATACTCACTCCTCCAGCAGGTGGTGTGTGTGTGTGTGTTTACACGCTTTCTGTGCTTCAGAAAGTAATACTCACTCCTCCAGCAGGTGGTGTGTGTGTTTACACCCTGTCAGTGCTTCAGAGAGTAATACTCACTTCTCCAGCAGGTGGTGTGTGTGTGTGTGTGTTTGCAAGCTTCTGTGCTTCAGAGAGTAATACTCACTGTGGCTCTTGCTGAGACAGGGCGCACTAGTTTCATTTACTCCTGCAGTTCCTGTGTTTGTCCAGCAGGTGTCTCTCTCTCCATCTCCCATTATCCATCTGAACTTCTGGGTGATTCTTTTCTTTTTCTGCACATCCTCCTCCCTCCTTTCCCCTTCCTTTTTTCCTTCTAGACCAGACCCGTATTGCTAACAGTGCTAACAGAACTTGGTCAGACCTGAAACGCTAACAGCGCTAACAGTGCTAACAGAACTGGGTCAGACCTGTAATGCTAACAGTGCTAACAGAACTGGGTCAGACCTGTAACGCTAACAGTGCTAACAGTGCTAACAGAACTGGGTCAGACCATTAATGCTAACAGTGCTAACAGTGCTAACAGAACTGGGTCAGACCTTTAACGCTAACAGTGCTAACAGAACTGGGTCAGACCTGTAATGCTAACAGTGCTAACAGAACTGGGTCAGACCTGTAATGCTAACAGTGCTAACAGAACTGGGTCAGACCTGTAACGCTAACAGTGCTAACAGTGCTAACAGAACTGGGTCAGACCTTTAACGCTAACAGTGCTAACAGAACTGGGTCAGACCTGTAACGCTAACAGTGCTAACAGAACTGGGTCAGACCTGTAACACTAACAGTGCTAACAGTGCTAACAGAACCAGGTCAGACCTGTAACGCTAACAGCACTAACAGAACTGGGTCAGACCTGTAACGCTAACAGTGCTAACAGTGCTAACAGAACCAGGTCAGACCTGTTATGCTAACAGTGCTAACAGTGCTAACAGAACTGGGTCAGACCTTTAATGCTAACAGTGCTAACAGAACTGGGTCAGACCTTTAATGCTAACAGTGCTAACAGAACTGGGTCAGACCTGTAACGCTAACAGTGCTAACAGAACTGGGTCAGACCTGTAACGCTAACAGTGCTAACAGAACTAACAGAACTGGGTCAGACCTGTAACGCTAACAGTGCTAACAGTACTAACAGAACTGGGTCAGACCTGTAACGCTAACAGTGCTAACAGAACTGGGTCAGACCTGTAACGCTAACAGCGCTAACAGAACTGGGTCAGACCTGTAACGCTAACAGTGCTAACAGTGCTAACAGAACCAGGTCAGACCTGTAACGCTAACAGCGCTAACAGAACTGGGTCAGACCTGTAACGCTAACAGTGCTAACAGTGCTAACAGAACCAGGTCAGACCTGTTATGCTAACAGCGCTAACAGTGCTAACAGAACTGGTTCAGGCCTGTAACGCTAACAGTGCTAACAGAACTGGGTCAGACCTGTTACGCTAACAGTGCTAACAGAACTGGGTCAGACCTGTTATGCTAACAGTGCTATGAGCGCTAATAGAAATTGGTCACATTCAGAGAAAGAAAGCCTCTACTTGCTCATAAATATCCTGACAGCAGCTTCCGTTAATCCACTCAAATATTCAGGCAGGCTGCATGTTCTCCCCCTCTCTCATCCTCTTTCCCCCTTTCCCCCTCTCTCATCCTCTTTCCCCCTCTCCCCCTCCTTCACTCAATGTCAGTTGAAAGACAGTGGAAAACTGAGGGTATTGTTTTAATTTGACGTAAACCTAGAAGAATTTAATTAATTTCTCTGTTCGTTCTTTGCCTCTCTCTCTCTCTCTCTCTCTCCATCTCTCTCCCTCTTCTCATTGGCCAGATGATCAGAGGCCCAGTTAATGGAATTTACATGTAGATATCTGTATGGATTCATGAAGCGTAGCTGGAATACCGGAAGCAGCCCATGTTCATCAGTAACCGCACAATTCAGCTCAGTTCAGCTGTGCTTTCTGACATGGCCTGTCAGACGACATGAGGAATTACCTTGCCCCAGCTTCAGATATAAATCACACGGTAACCTTGAACTCTTGGAGGGCATGTCCACACCCATGTGACCTGGCGCACAGAACTTCCCCAGCCTCCTTACCCACTTGTATTTGGGCCCCCTTTAAATGACCCAGTGTGAAGTCCCCCTCTCCTCCCCCCTGAAGGATTGGAGACACACGCTGTGGCTTTGTCTCGCTGGACTGAAACTCTTTCACATTCTGTAGCTCTTGGTGTGTCTCTCTGCCGGGCCGTCTGCTCCCCAGCGCTGAGCGAGGCGGAGCGTTTGGCTGCAGATTATTCATATCAATAACACCACCTGCTGAACAGAACCATACATGCAAATGCAGCGTATTAATAAGCAGCGTATTAATAAGCAGTGTATTAATAAACAATAAGCAGTGCATTAATAAGCAGCGTATTAATAAGCAGTGTATTAATAAACAATAAGCAGTGTATTAATAAGCAGCGGTCTGGCCAGGGCCGACAGGCCGATGTAAATAACCACCGACTGCATGTGAGCGAATCAGAACCCCAGTGAGAGACACGGAAACAGCCTGGAGGAACAGCCTGGAGGAACAGCCCGGAGGAACAGCCTGGAGGAACAGCCCGGAGGAACAGCCTGGAGGACAGCTGGGGAACAGCCGAGACAGTGGAGGAAGCTGAGAACAGCCCGGAGGAAGTCGAGGAAAGTGAGACCTGGAGGAACAGCCTGGAGGAACAGGCTGGAGGAACAGCCCGGAGGAACAGTCTGGAGGAACAGGCTGGAGGAACAGCCTGGAGGAACAGCCAGACACTGGAACAGCTGAGAACACCGGAGAACAGGCTGGAGGAACAGCCGGGAACATTTGGAGGAACAGCTGAGAACAGGGAACAGCCGGAGGAATAGCCTGGAGGAACAGCCTGGAGGAACAGCGACTGATCATCTGCTACTTAAATACTACAGCCCATCAGAGAGAGAGGGAGAGAGAGGGAGTGTGTGAAACACAGAGAGGGAGAGAGAGAGGGAGATAGAGAGAGAGACAGATGGAGAGAGGTTGTAAAAATACTTGATTAAACACAAAACTCATTACTCTGTACAATCACACTGAAAAATAAAGACAAAAGACAATAAAGCTTTGACCTTGCATTGAACATTCACAATTTTTTTGTTGAGTTTTTTATTTTATTTTAAATAATAGTTTAATGGTTTACATGAAGATGAATGTCATCTCAATAAAGTTTTTTTATAGTACTAAAAAAAAGTTGGACACAATAAAAAGTTATAGGATGGACACACATTTAAAAAAGAGAAGTCATCTAAAAACACTGGCAGAGAATAAATTAACATTCCTGACAGGGCAAATGACCTGATCAAAACAGCACTGTGGAATAAAACCTGTATCGCTCATTGCTTTGCAGAATCTAAAATCAATACACACGCTGGCCTTGACCAGTGAGACTAAGAACAGGATTATTTATTTCATAATGTTCTGTTCTATTCTCCATCCAATGCCTTGGGCTTTTAATTTTGGCTAAAAACCTGGACCCCTCAGCCAGGAAGTTCAAACTGAAAATTGGTCTTTCAGGAAGACAATGATTCCAAGCCAACCTCAAAAATCTCAACATTACTGAGACAGCTGTCACAAAACAGCAATGTTGAGGTCAGTCAACCATTTTGGTTATTTTTGATTTGATCCATGAATATGTGGCTTGAATTGAGGAAGAGTAGGTCACAAGAACAAACTGGAAGATCTGAAGAACCTTGAAAGATTTTGTGTGGAGGAATGTTCAAAGCCCCCCTCCCCTCAACAGGGGCCAGCACACCTAGCTGCTCTGCTGACCAATCACTGCACCACATCGCTGTGACATCACAGCATCGCCATGGTACCAAACTCACCTGTTACTGTATGACATCACAGCCGTCTGCAGGCTAGGGTGGAGCAGGTCAGGGAAGCTGTAGCATCAGCATGAATATTCAATGCTTCAGAACACTACCCCAGGGCCTGGTGCTGAACTCCTTCATTCGATAAAGAATTAACAATGTGGGCATACTGCTCTGATGCAATCATGGGAAATCAGTGATAGAGAATCTCTTTCACCAATCTCTCTCTCTCTCCTTCTCTCGCCGTATCGCACATTCTGTCATCTCCCTCTCTCTCTCTCTCTGCCTTTTTCTGTCTCTTTCTCCTCTGACTCTTTCACTCCTAGTTTTTCATTTTCTCTCTCCTTCTCTCTGTCCATTCTGAACTGAATATAATATCATCCTCTGTCTGTAAAATTTGAAATATGAATATAACTGTTTTAGTCTTGAAACATGTAAGTCTGCAAGACATTTGATCATCAAAATAAAAAATATGATTTAGATTTTGATTATGAATGTGTGGGCATAACAGGGACATAATTTTTTTATATTTGCTGACAAGTTTATTTCCTGATGTAGTTAAATAGCCTATTCTGATATTAATGTCCAATGTAATGGGCGGTCTATGAGACTTACCATCTCTTCAGTAGACACAGAACATTGGTGAAGTCTCAGGATTTTAATCTATGAAGCTGCCAGAGAGGTGTGGGGTGCAGTCCTCTGGGTGGCCAGCTCCACATACCAATCCCCCTCTGAGGCTTGGGGTTCCATCTCCAGCTGAGCTGTGATCTCCTCTCTGTCTCTTACCCTCTCCCCTTTCTACCTGCCAAAACAAAGCACAAAACACAGTCCATCAAACACAGATTAATCACACCAGGACAAATCAGCTCCACAAGCATCAAACTCACCTAATAAAAGAGCACAGCACGTGTAGCTCTCCAGGTCTAATAGCAGTCTATCACCAGCAGGTGGCTCCTGTGGTCCAACCTCCCTGAAGGCCAGGCTCCGCCCCTTCTTGCCCTCCTGTGTCCTGGGCAGCTGTGGGTGCAATGCTGTGCCACTAGGGGGCACTGTGCCACAGCAGGATTGAAAAGCCTAATCCTGCTGCAGCTGTGCTCGTGACTGATAGTCACACTGAGTAAGTCCATCAGGGAGGTTACCGGGGACAGCAGGAGCGAGACGGGGGGGGGGGGGGGGGGCAGAAAAGAGAGAGAGAGAGCAAGAGAAGAAGAAAGAAAAGTAGGAGTGAGAGGGAAGGAGAGAGAGCATTCTCTTCATTCTCTCTCAACCAGGTTCTAGGAGCAGATCTACACACA